>NC_045961.1:92772627-93067606 GCF_010909765.2 Amblyraja radiata
TGACTGAGTGAGTACTCATTATATAAAAAATGTGAAATTAACTTTCCTGCTGAAATGGAGGTGACCAGTCAAAATGGAAAGGCAGAGGTAAGGATGGCTAGTTCCAGATCATGAGCTTCCAACACAGCATTTAATTCTTGTATGATATTAATGCAATTCAAACTTCCTGATAACATACAAACACCCTTCCACTTCCTCCTCCCACATCTCTCCCCCCCCCCCCCCATCTCAAATCACCACCTTGTCACAATAATCCATTTTGTCTAATAATGCACAAGGGCAAAGCAATAAATTATAGGTGCGTTGGTATACTATGGACTGCAGTCTCTCAGATGTCAACAGCATTTTAACTCAAGCTCAGAGGAAGGCCCATGCAAATTGGTTAGGCTAAATTAAAGAGATCCCCATTAATTTAGCTGTCAACAAAATAAAATGCAGAAGGGATGGAAAGTTGTTAAAAACAGCAATCTTATATAGAAAGTTAATGTCAAAATATTTTGGTTTGTAAAGCATGATAAATACTTAACCGATTGAAAGAAATACTAATAAATGAAATATCACTATTTTTACCGGTTGATCAGGCTCCACCTTACATAGAAACATAGAAAATAGGTGCAGGAGTAGGCCATTCGGCCCTTCGAGCCTGCACCGCCATTCAATATGATCATGGCTGATCATCCAACTCAGTATCCTGTACCTGCCTTCTCTCCATACCCCCTGATCCCTTTAGCCACAAGGGCCACATCTAACTCCCTCTTAAATATAGCCAATGAACTGGCCTCAACTACCTTCTGCGGGAGAGAATTCCACAGATTCACCACTCTCTGTGTGAAAAAAGTTTTCCTCATCTCGGTCCTAAAAGATTTCCCCTTTATCCTTAAACTGTGACCCCTTGTTCTGGACTTCCCCAACATCAGGAACAATCTTCCTGCATCTAGCCTGTCCAACCCCTTAAGAATTTTGTACGTTTCTATAAGATCCCCCCTCAATCTTCTAAATTCTAGCGAGTACAAACCGAGTCTATCCAGTCTTTCTTCATATGAAAGTCCTGACATCCCAGAAATCAGTCTGGTGAACCTTCTCTGTACTCCCTCTATGGCAAGAATGTCTTTCCTCAGATTAGGAGACATATTAGGAGACATGCTAACATACCATTCGCCTTCTTCACTGCCTGCTGCACCTGCATGCCTACTTTTAATGACTGGTGTACCATGACACCCAGGTCTCGTTGCATCTCCCCCTTTCCTAATCGGCCACCATTCAGATAATAATCTACTTTCCTGTTTTTGCCACCAAAATGGATAACCTCACATTTATCCACATTATACTGCATCTGCCATGCATTTGCCCACTCACCCAGCCGATCCAAGTCACCTTGCAGCCTCCTAGCATCCTCCTCACAGCTAACACTGCCCCCCAGCTTCGTGTCAGCCGCAAACTTGGAGATGTTGCATTCAATTCCCTCGTCCAAATCATTAATATATATCGTAAATAGCTGGGGTCCCAGAACTGAGCCTTGTGGTACCCCACTAGTCACTGCCTGCCATTGTGAAAAGGACCCGTTTACTCCTACTCTTTGCTTCCTGTCTGCCAGCCAGTTCTTTATCCACATCAATACTGAACCCCCAATACCGTATGCTTTAAGTTTGTATACTAATCTCTTATGTGGGACCTTGTCGAAAGCCTTCTGAAAGTCCAGATATAACACATCCACTGGTTCTCCCTTATCCACTCTACTAGTTACATCCTCGAAAAATTCTATAAGATTCGTCAGACATGATTTACCCTTCATAAATCCATGCTGACTTTGTCCAATGATTTCACCACTTTCCAAGCGTGCTGCTATCCCATCTTTAATAACTGATTCTAGCAGTTTCCCCACTACCGACGTTAGACTAACTGGTCTGTAATTCCCCGTTTTCTCTCTCCCTCCCTTTTTAAAAAGGAACCAAGTTCACCACCATACTTCACATTGAATTGAGTGGAATGGCCCGTACTCAGCCACCAACCTAAATGAGTCACCCGACTTTGTACATATGGAGAGGATTGTGCACCAAAGAAGTCAATTCCTGAGTGATGACCAAGTCTGAGACATTCAGGTCAGATGATCCTGACCTGCGAAGGAAATTTAGGAACGACCTTCGCAAAGCCATCAAGGATGTCAGGAGATAATTATAGACCAAGCCAGAGTCCCAGTCTAATCACAGAGATTTGCATGCTATAAAGGGGCACAAAGCAAGTTGGACATAATCGCTGGCAACAATGCATCTCTCCCCAATGTGGTCAAAGGATTCTATGCTTGTCCGAATGGAAGGTCAGTGGAATGATATCACCTGACAACCTGTGTGCACCTGTAAGTAGGGTCACCATTGCAGACATCAGATTGACCTTCCTGACAGTGAACCCACAGAGAGCAACAAGTCCAGATGAGGTCAATGGCCATGTCCCCAGAATCTGCACGGACCTCATGGCAGAGTATTTGTAGTCATCTTTTATCCCTCCCTACTCCCACCTGCATTAAGAAACCCTCCATCATCTCAATGCCAAAGAAAAACAAAGTTGCATGCCTTAACGACTACCATCTGACATCCACCATCATGGAGTGTTTCAAGAGACTGGTTAAAGTTCACCTCATCTCCAGCCACCCAGACAGCTTTGATCCCCTACAAGTAGCCGACTGCCAAAACAGGTCCATGGAAGACGCCATCTCCCCACCCCGACACATTTCCCTGGAACATCTGGATAACTAAGATACCTACATCAGATTCCTATTTATTGACTAGGTCCACCAACAGCACCATGATTCCAACCAAACGCATCCCCAAACTCCTAGACCTAGGACTCAGCTCACCCATCTGCAACTAGTATGTGATTTGAGGACCAGAGGATATAGTTTCAGTTGAAGGAGAAAAGATTTAATAGGAATCTGAGGGGTAACTTTTTCACACAAAGAGTGGTGGGTGTATGGAACAAGCTGCCAGAGGAGGTAGTTGAGGCTGGGATTATCCCAACATTTAAGAAACAGTTACACATGTACATGGATAGGACTCGCTTTGAGGGATATGGACCAAATGGCAGGTGGGACTAGTGTAGCTGGAACACGTTGGCCAGTGTGGGGAAGTTGTGCTGAAGGACCTGTTTCCACACTGTATCACTCTAGTCCCTTAACTTTCTGACCGCAATCAGCAAGGCGACAAAACTTCCTCCACGATAATTCTCAACACCAGCACCTGCAAAAATGGGTTCTCAGTCCCTTAATGTACAACCTGTGCACCCACAACTGTGTGGCCATATTCTGCTCCAATTCCATTAACAAGTTTGCAGATGACACCACTGCAGTGGGCTAGATATCAAACAATGACGAGACAGAGAGCCTAGTAGCATGGTGTCAAGTCAACACCGAAGTTAGCAAAATGAAGGGATTGACCATAGACTTCAGGAAGCAGGGTTGAGTACAAACTGCAGTCAGACACAATGGCGCTAAAGTGGAGATGGTAGAGAGCGTCAAGCTCCTAGGTGTAAATATGATCAACAATTTGCCTTCTTACAGCCACATTGAAGTCACAGCCAAGCAACCACACCAACTCTACTTTCTCAGTAGGCTAAGGAAATTAAGCCGGTCTCCAATGACTCTTATCAATTTCTACATATGCACCAGATTAAGTATCGTATCGAGAAACATCACAGCCTGATATGGCAACTGTTCTGTCTGTCCAGGACTACAAGAAATTGCAGAGTTGTAGACACGACCCGGTCCATCACGCAAAAGCCCCATCCTCCTCCCCCCCCCCCAAATCTATTCCATGTATACTTCACACTACTTCAGGAGAGCAGCCAACATTACTCTGGACTACTCACACCCCAGCCATTCTCTATTCTCTCCTCTCCCATCAGGCAAAGGATACAAATGTTTGAAAGTATGTACTATCAGATTCAAGAACAGCTTCTTCCCCACTGTTGCAGACTCTTGAACATCTCTCTCATATGCTTAGGAACAATTCCCAATCTTCCAATCTACCTCATTGTGGTCCTTACTCTTATTCCGTCTGCATTTTCTCTGTACGCATAACACTATATTCTGCAGTCTGTTTATTTTCTTTTTTTCGCTCCACCCAATGTACCTGGCTGTGTAGGGTATGATTTGCCCGAATAACACGCAAAACAACTTTTTTTTTTGTTATTGTATCACGGCACATGTGACAGTATACCATTAGTGGCATATTTTAGCAAACTCCAGCATTAATTAATCCAGCCAAACTAAAAGTTCTGAACATCAAACTACATTCATTTAACATTTTGTTGTGCATATATGATTATTTTACTTAGTTGGTTTTGATTTTTATGTATATTGGTACAACTAAATGCCTCGCCGAAGAAACCACATCCAAATGTCACTTTAATTAATATCCACAACAAACCATTGCAAATCATGAGGAGAAACTCTAAGGTTCACACTGACAATTTGCGTGGCAAGGCTCAAGTGAAACCAGTTCACGAGAAATTAATGGGGAGGGGGGAAAAAAAAACCCCCAGGTCTTTTTAAACCCCACGTTTGTCCAAGCATGATGTTCCTTCCTCCACTGCCTCGGTTTATTTAAGTCAGCTGCACTAAAGGCCCCAAACACATTTACCCAGAGAGAATGGGCAAATTAAACACTTCCGACTTGTTCGCAGACGCGCTCCTATGGATCTCTCGAAGATGTATTTAAAATAAAACACCATTAGGAACAAAAACCACCTGGTGTGGGTTTATTCCTGTTGTGGCCCCCCAACCCTCTCCCTTTAGGCCGAGCGAAGCCTCGGGCTGGTGTAGACGAGTGGCCGCCGACAGCCGACCCTGCGCGGCCGCTACACCTGGACCTCGTTGGCCTCTTTTAATGAATTAAAACACAAACAAAAAAACATTGAATTGTACAAACGGGTTCAGAGTCCTTCAAGCAATAACGAGGGGCTAAATTTCGATTAGGGGGGGCCCTCATAAACGGGTCGCTCGGATGCTCTACAAAACCCTCTTTCTTTAAAAAAAAAAAACATTCACCGCCTTTTCTTTTCAGCCGAATTCTTATTAAGAAATTAAATTAAAAATCAACCCGGGCTCTGCCTCAGTGAAGCAGATGTGTTGCGTGTATGGGGGAGAGAGGGTTAGTGGTGGCAATTCATTATTATTATTATTATTATTTTTAATTCAACTAACCTTCTGTCGTCCCTTCCGCCAGGCGTAAACAAGCCATAATAAATAGATGAAGGAGTCCCAAAAGCAGCCGTGCCGGCGGGGAGGGAGCAGTGGCGGCGGCGCTCCACCGCGGCTGCTGTCCGGAGCTGTGCGAACCCGCCGCCTTCCACTTCGCCATGCTGCTTCCCGACTGCCTGCTGCTGCTGCTGCTTGCCTGCTTGCCTGCCACTGACTGAGAGAGTGTGGGTATGTATGTGTGTGTGTGGCTGCAGCGAGGGGAAGCGCGACCCCCTCAGCCCGCGTGTTACACACTCACTCACTCACACTGACCGACAAAACTCGCCCTGCCTCTGACTACGCGCCGGTTACCTCCCCCTCTCACTCTTACACACACACACACCCACCAAAGAGGAAATGCACATATGCATCAACACAGAATAATGAACGCACCCCTTCCTTGTATTTCCTCTTGTTTCCACTACAACCAAAGATCCTATAGCAGAGGATCTTTGCTACTACTCTCTATAGATATATTCCACCTCCCTTCTCTTTCACCTTTCTGTTTTACCTCTCTATGTAATTTTTTTTCCACGTCCCTTTCTCACCTCCCTTCTTTCACCTTTCTGCTTTACCTCTCTGTGTAATTTTTTTTCCACGTCCCTTTCCCACTTCACTTCTTTGTTTTACCTCTATACGTAATATTTTTTTCCACGTATCTATCCCACCTCCCTTCTCTTTCACCTTTCTGCTTTACCTCTATATGTATTTTTTTTTTCCACGTCCCTTTCCCACCTCCCTTCTCCTTCACCTTTCTGCTTTACCCCTCTCTCTCTGCCACATCCTCTCTTTTTCTCTCATACAAACTTCTTACCCACGTCGCGGCCCACGGCCCACCCCCCTCTCTCCTTCCCTCCGCCCACTCTCTCTCCCCTCCTTTCTTTAAAAAAGAATGCTAACAAGAAATGTCACCAATTTAAGCAAGGGCTCTGAATCAGAGAGCGAAGAAATACACGAACTAGACACTCCGACGCTATCACCAAGTGACGTTAACTCTTCGCCAACTCAAAAGGCACAGAACTCCGCCCCATAAAATTGACAGACATGAAACTAATCTGCTTCATATAGCTTGTTTCCCTTTCGACACCAATCACAAACTCCCGCCAAAACCACCGCCACAAACAAAATAAGGAGACCACCAATTGGAGGTATGAAATAATACAAACAAGAGAATTTTAAACATTTTTAACCTTTTTAAGGAGTAGGAATGTATCTAAATACAAGGTCAAAATGTGGTAGTATTTAAATATGGACAATGAAACCCATCCATCCTACACACAAACTATTAATACAGAGTTTTTAAAATAAGATAACATGTTCTGATTGCAGGCAACCTCAGGACATCATTAAAGGCTTTACGCCCAATTAATTACATTTTATACACAGTCAATGTTCTTCGGATGTCCATTGGGATTGAGAATGACTTGCTTTACCTCCAGTTATGTGAGTTATTAGATGCTTATTGAGGCCAAAGTGACTACCATAGACTCTTCCACAGATGGGGTAGGAGGTGGCTGATGGGGCAGTTGGATGAATAGTTTGTGTAGTAGGGCACTTCATCTGTCACTTAATGCAGGGCTCGCTGTGTGTTTCTGATGCATTGAAGTTCTCAATACTCTTGCAAATGTTCCAATTTGAGCAGCGTTGAGCCAGAGATTCTCAGGAATTCACAAGGACCAAAGAGGGAGATGTAGAGAGTCAAGATGGCAGCGGACGCAAGAACAAAGGACCGGTAAGAGGATCTTGACTTCTTACCTTCCATATGCTCAAGGTCAGTTGCCAGAGGCGCCCCTGGAGCATACGGGTTGAATGATGGCTGGTGCCGAGAGAGGGACAATGGTTTGCTGGCCGATCCGGATTGAGGTGATGGCTGGAGGCCCTGCAACAGCCTGGGGCCGACTCGATCGGGCGCCACTCCAGGAGACCGAGCGTGCGGACTGGATACAGCCTGTAGCAACACAGGGCGGTGGACACCTACAACTGCGCTTGGCCAGGCCAAACCTGCAACATCGTCAGGAAAACGGTCCTTCAGAAGTCGTGGTACATATAGGTACCAATGACATAGGTAGAAAAAGAGAAGAGGTCCTGAAAAAAGAATTTAGGGAGTTAGGAAGAGAGTTAAGGAGTAGGACTGCAAAAGTAACAATCTCACGATTACTGCCTGTGCCACGCGACAGTGAGAATAGGAATGGAGTGAGGTGGAGGATAAATGCGTAGCTGAGAGACTGGTGCAGAGGGCAGGGATTCAAGTTTCTGGATCATTGGGACCTCTTTTGGGGAAGGTGTGACCTGTACAAAAAGGAGGGGTTGCACTTGAACCCGAGGGGAACCAATATCCTGGTGGGGAGATTTGCAAAGGCTACTGGGGAGACTTTAAACTAGAACGGTTGGGGGGAGAGACTCAAATAGAGAAAGCTAGTAGACAGTGTGTGAGGCAGGAGGCAGAGAAGGGAAGCACTCAGACCCAACATGTAGGGGAGAAAGAAGAAAAAAAAATAATCAGAGAATAAGAGGTGGTGGGTTTCTTAAATGTGTATATTTTAATGCTAGGAGCATTGTAAGAAAGGTGGATGAGCTTAGAGCCTGGATTGACACCTGGAAGTATGATGTGGTGATTAGTGAAACATGGTTGCAGGATGGCTGTGATTGGAAACTAAATATTCCAGGATTTCGTTGCTTCAGGTGTGATAGAATTGGAGGGGCAAAAGGTGGAGGTGTTGCATTGCTTGTCAGGGAAGCTTTTTACAGCAGTGCTTTGGCAGGATAGATTAGAGGGCTCATCTATGGAGGCTATTTGGGTGGAACTGAGAAATGGGAAAGGTGTAGCAACACTTATAGGGGTGTATTATAGACCACCTAATGGGGAGCGAGAATTGGAAGAGCGAATGTGTAAGGAGATAGCAGATATTAGTAGTAAGCACAAGGTAGTGATTGTGGGAGATTTCAATTTTCCACACATAGACTGGGAAACACATTCTGTAAAAGGGCTGGATGATTTTGGAGTTTGTAAAATGTGTGCAGGAAAGTTTTTTGCAGCAATACATAGAGGTACCTACTAGAGAAGGGGCAGTGCTGGACCTCCTGTTAGGAAATGAGACAGGTCAGTTGATGGAGGTATGTGTTGGGGAGCACTTTGGGTCCAGTGATCACAATACCATTAGTTTCAATATAATTATGGAGAAGGTCAGAACTGGACCAAGGGTTGAGATTTGTAATTGGAGAAAGGCTAACTTTGAGGAGATGCGAAAGGATTTAAAAGGAGTGAATTGGGACATTTTGTTTTATGGGAAGAATGTAGCAGAGAAATGGAGGACATTTAAAGGTGACATTTTAAGAGTACAGAATCTTTATGTCCCTGTTCGGTTGAAAGGAAAGAGTAATAATTGGAAAGATCCATGGTTTTCAAGGGAAATTGGACACTTGGTTTGGAAAAAGAGAGAGATCTATAATAATTATAGGCAGCATGGAGTAAATGAGGTGCTTAAGGAGTATAAAGAATGTAAAAAGAATCTTAAGAAAGAAATAAAAAAAGCTAAAAGAAGATATGAGGTTGCTTTGGAAAGTAAGGTGAAAGTAAATCCAAAGGGTTTCTATAGCTATATTAATAACAAAATGAAAACGAGGGATAAAATTTGTCCATTAGAGAGTCAGAGTGGACAGCTATCTGAAGAGCCAAAAGAGATGGGGGAGATATTGAACAATTTCTTTTCTTCGGTATCCACCAAGTAGGGTAGCTATGGAAACTATGAGGATCAAAGAAGAGGAAGTACTGACACTTTTGAAAAATAGAAAAGTGGATAAGTCTCCAGGTCCTGACAGGATATTCCCTAGGACATTGAGAGAAGTTAGTGTAGAAATAGCAGGGACTATGACAGAAATATTTCAAATTTCATTAGAAACGGGAATGGTGCCGGAGGCACATGTTGTTCCATTGTTTAAAAAGGGTTCTAAGAGTAAACCTAGCAATTATAGACCTGTTAGTTTGACTTCAGTGGTGGGAAAATTAATGGAAAGGATACTTAGAGATAATATATATAATCATCTGGATAAACAGGGTCTGATCAGGAACAGTCAACATGGATTTGTGCCTGGTAGGTCATGTTTCACTAATCTTCTTGAATTTTTGAAAAGCGGTGGATGTTGTCAATATGGACTTCAGTAAGGCCTTTGACAAGGTTTCACACGGAAGGTGCGTTAAGAAGGTTCAATTGTTGGGTATTAATAGTGGAGTAGCAAGATGGATTCAACAGTGGCTGAATGGGAGATAACATAGAGTAATGGTGCATAACTGTTTGTCAGGTTGAAGGCTGGTGACTAGTGGGGTGCCTCAGGGATCTGTGTTGGGTCCACTGTTGTTTGTCATATACATCAATGATCTGGATGATGGTGTGGTAAATTGGATTAGTAAGTATGCAGATGATACTAAGGTGGTGTTGTGGATAATGAAGTAGATTTTCAAAGTCTACAGAGAGATTTAGGCCATTTGGAAGAATGGGCTGAAAGATGGCAGATGGAGTTTAATGCTGATAAGTGTGAGGTGCTACATCTTGGCAGGACAAATCAAAATAGGACATACATGGTAAACGGTAGCGAATTGAGGAATGCAGTTGAACAGAGGGATCTAGGAATACCTGTGCATAGTTCCCTGAAGGTGGAATCTCATATAGATAGGGTGGTAAAGAAAGCTTTTGGTATGCTAGCCTTTATAAATCAGAGCATTGAGTATAGAAGCTGGGATGTAATGTTAAAATTGTACAAGGCATTGGTGAGACCAAATCTGGAGTATGGTGTACAATTTTGGTCGCCCAATTATAGGAAGGATGTCAACAAAATAGAGAGAGTACAGAGGAGATTTACTAGAATGTTGCCTGGGTTCCAGCACCTAAGTTACAGAGAAAGGTTGAACAAGATAGGTCTTTATTGTTTGGAGCGCAGAAGGTTAAGGGGGGACTTGATAGAGGTCTTTAAAATTATGAGAGGGATAGACAGAGTTGACGTGGATAAGCTTTTTCCATTGAGAGTAGGGGAGATTCAAACAAGAGGACATGATTTGAGAACTAAGGGACAAAAGTTTAGGGGCAACATGAGGGGGAACTTCTTTACTCAGAGAGTGGTAGCTGTGTGGAATGAGCTTCCAGTGGAAGTGGTGAAGGAAGGTTTGTTTTTATCATTTAAAAATAAATTGGATAGGTATTTGGACGGGAAAGGAATGGAGTGTTATGGTCTGAGTGCAGGTAGATGGGACTAGGTGAAAGTAAGTGTTCGGCACGGACTAGAAGGGCCGAGATGGCTTGTTTCCGTGCTGTAATTGTTATATGGTTATATGGTTTATGGCCAACTGCACTTAAAGCAACGTGGACTTTGAAAATGGCGCCAAAATCTGGTGACTCTTGTATATGGTCTCAGTGGATTATTTTAATAAACTTTGTACTTAATCTGGGATTGTGTTTATGCATAGTGATAATTTTATGAACTGTATGCAAAAAAAAGAATATCATTGTGTTGCGGTGCATGTGATAATAAAGAAATCCTCCTTTCTCAGATGTGGACGATGTGATTGTGGATTTGTTACTGAAGCTCTTCATTGTCAAGCTTTATGCCCCTGTCCCACTTAGGAAACCTGAACGGAAACCTCTGGAGACTTTGCGCCCCACCCAAGGTTTCCGTGTGGTTCCCGGAGGTTGCAGGTGGTTGCAGGTGGTTGCCGGAGGTTGCAGGTAGTGGAAGCAGGTAGGGAGACTGATAAAAAGCTCCAGGAACCTCCGGGAACCGCACGGAAACCTTGGGTGGGGCACAAAGTCTCCAGAGGTTTCTGTTCAGGTTTCCTAAGTGGGACAGGGGCATTAGGATTCCAGCACGTGTGCCATTTGCTCCCAGAGCCTTATTATTTTTCAATTGGGATGTAGCTTCAACTTTTGTTCCGTACAAGGACTTACAAGATCGGAATTGAAATCCCCTTTTGTCACATCTGAAGCTTCCAGTGCTTGGCCATTTGTACTGTGCATTAGTTTCATGAGTTAGAATGAATTATTGGGTTTAAGACATTTGCTCATTGTACAGTGGAAGTTACCGAAATGCCGGACAAGCTCTCATCCTTGAAGGTGAAGCTCTCTCGAGAAAGACAGCACTCCTCCTCTGGTTTCCTCTGGAAGAAAGTATACTCACTCCTTTGATAGACACAAAAAGCTGGAGTAACTCAGCGGGACAGGCAGCATCTCTGGCGAGAAAGAATGGGTGACGTTTCGGGTCGTGGCCCTCTTCAGACTCACTACCTTGTTCATTAGTCTGAGTCAGAAGAAGGGTTTCGGCTCGAAACGTCACCTATTTCCTTCGCTCCATAGATGCTGCTGCACCCGCTGAGTTTCTCCAGCATTTTTGTGTACCTTCGATCTTCCAGCATCTGCAGTTCCTTCTTGAATACCTTGTTCATTAACCTGGTCATCTCCTGTCTGCTGACTCCCACTCAGTGTGTCAATGTCAATATCAAATCATGTGGATGCTTATCTGCACATAAACAATACTTTTCTTGGATATAATTAAACATTGAAAAAGGAACAAGAGAGTTCAATTTATTTAAGACTGGTCAGGGCATCCTTTATATCTATTACTGTAATTAATGTATATAGGCATAAGGGTACATTTAAGAAATGTACAGACTGTATCATATGACTTTTGTACATTGTCGAGCGTGACACTATTATTTAGTTGAGAGTTACTTCCTTCAGTAAAGCTTGTACTGTTTACAGCTCTATCTCTATCTCTATTTATTTGCCTATGCAAAAAGCAACCCATACGCAATCTACAAACATTACAATGCGATGTTGCTGCTTTGGCAAATAACCCAACAGTGATCTAATAAGAAGCAAGTAAAGGATATGGTTCTTCAAGTAGAAATGGACAAATAGCAGGCAGTGGTCAGGGCTTCCTGACAAAATAACAAGAGATTTTGGACTTACATTATGCTACCAAATGGGGTTAGCCTGAAGATATTTTCTCTGGGTGCTCCAGTTTTCTTCCACATCCCAAAGTTATGTGAGGTCGTAGTTGTATTTGTCTCTATAAACATTTCCCCCAATGTGTAGGGAATAGATGAGAAAGTTAGATAACCTTGAACTAGTGTGAAGAGCGATCTTAGGGCTAAGGGAATCAAGGGATAAGGGGAAAAAGCTGGAACGGGGTACTGATTTTGGATGATCAGCCATGATCATATTGAATGGTGGTGCTGGGTCGAAAGGCCGAATGGCCTACTCCTGCACCTATTTTCTATGTTTCTATGATCAATGGTCAGCATGAGCCGAAGGACCTGGTTCATTGCTGTATCTCTAAACTAAACTAAACATCATGACAGAGACCAAAGAGGATCACTTGACAGCATGAGACGGATGCTCAACGGGTTACTGGTGCACAATAACTAACTAAAATGGGACAAATTAACTTCAGCACAGCCTTACTTGTGTACCTGTGATTCAGAATCACCAAGAATGGGCGAAGGTGGAAGTTGCAGCAAGGACAACTAATGTTTTTGAACTTTTGCTCCTTCTTCACCTGTAACTAATGGGTAGAAACCAGGCAGTAAGCTAAAACATGTGCTGCTTATTCATGAAGTGTAGAGCTAATGATAACTATGCAGTTCTCTGGTTGGACACATCACATCAATGGCAAGGTTGGACGGAGGTAATAGAGAAAAGCTGCAATATACTTGTTGCAACAGCAGCAACTTTTATATTTATATAGCTCCTGTGAGATACAGTATTAAAGAGACCCAACCATGTTTTACATTATATTTAGCCAAAATGTTTTATATCAAACCACATTAGGATAAAAATAACATTAAAGGTAAAAAAAAGAGAGGGAGATTGGTGAAGAAACATAGGCCTTGGCAACTGAAGGTACAACTGGCGATGATGGATTAATTAAATTCAGTACTGATTAGAAATGGAAGAATACATGTATCTAGGAGGATGGCTGGGCAGGAGAAAATTAGAAGTAAGTTGGGACAGTATCATGGAAGATTTGAAAACAACCTTGAAGATTTTACAATTGAGACTTTGTTCAAATGAATGTTAATATAGGTTGTGAGTTTATAGTTTATTGTTTATTGTCAAGTATACTGAGGTACAATGAAAAGTTTTTTTGTTGCATGCTATCACCAATGGGAGCACGAGAACAAGATGGCAGAGTATTCCCTGATTCCACGTTTACAGCAGGTAGAATGACAGAGAGCAGTTACCAAAAAGGTAACAGTGAAAGGGCTTTGACCTGAAACATTCTGTTTCTCTCGCCACTGTTGCTGTTTGACACATGGAGTGTTTCCAGCATTTTCTGTTTTTATCACATGTACAATTAATTGTGCAGTTGTAATTAATTAACTTTTAACGGTTCACAAGAGCTAACTAGATAATTAACATCAAGTATACATTTTTTTTTTTAAATCATCTCATTTTGGTGAACGAATGGATGAATACTAAATATGAAATAGTTTGTCCTGCAGGCCAAAACCTGTGGATATTGATCATTGCTGTAATATGAGCAGTTCTGGTGGTGGAGATGGAAATCATCAGGCTAACATATGCAAAGAAGGGAACAAACATTACATAATATGTTCAAGTCTTTGAAGACTTAAGAAAAGGTCCAGATAATGTTGCACAACTTTTTTTTTTTTAAGTTAAAACCAAAGCACAATTGCTATTGCAAAGCAAATCCACAGACAAGCAGGGACAAGAAGGAAAACAGACTTACTAATCTAAAAAGCAAGCAGTATCATATTAACCAAATAAATATTCGCAAACTACTCATCATAGTCAGAGGTGTTATTTAAACGGTATGATATCATAATTAGGACAAACAACATAAATATAAGTTTGAATTTCAATGGGATAAATTAACAAGATTGACACAAAAAGCTGGAGTAACTCAGCGGGACAGGCAGCCTCTCTGGAGAGAAGGAATGGGTGACGTTTCGAGTCGAGACCCTTCTTCAGACGGTAAATTAACATAGATGCTGCTGCACCCGCTGAGTTTCTCCAGCACTTTTGTCTACCTGCTTCCTATATATTGTCAGGCTGCTGCCACACTGCCATAGAGTTTCAATTTAAGAGCTTTTGTCAATGTTTGTGCAACGTTTAAGTGTATTGAAGCTTCTTTCAGACCGAAGAGCCCGTTTTTGTATTGTATGACTCCAAGACTTTTCTATTCACTGCAGTTGACCTGCCAGAGTCAGTCATTGTGTCAAAGAGAGTGGAGAAGTTGGCACAGGGCTTTGTGCAGATTTGCCCATCGTTTGCAACATGAAGGTGCAGCATCTGAATTCCAAAATCTCAGTTTGCATCACAGCACCAGCCAAAGCCAGTTACTTCCTACATATCGTGTTTAAGAAGGAACTGCAGATGCTGGAAAATCGAAGGTAGACAAAAGTGCTGGAGAAACTCAGCGGGTGCAGCAGCATCTATAGAGCGAAGGAAATAGGCAACGTTTCGTCCCGAAACGTTGCCTATTTCCTTCGCTCCATAGATGCTGCTGCACCCGCTGAGTTTCTCCAGCACTTTTGTCTACCTGCTTACATAGAAACATAGAAACATAGAAATTAGGTGCAGGAGTAGGCCATTCGGCCCTTCGAGCCTGCACCGCCATTCAATACGATCATGGCTGATCATCCAACTCAGTATCCCGTACCTGCCTTCTCTCCATACCCTCTGATCCCCTTAGCCACAAGGGCCACATCTAACTCCCTCTTAAATATAGCCAATGAACTGGCCTCGACTACCCTCTGTGGCAGAGAGTTCCAGAGATTCACCACTCTCTGTGTAAAAAAAAGTTCTTCTCATCTCGGTTTTAAAGGATTTCCCCCTTATCCTTAAGCTGTGACCCCTTGTCCTGGACTTCCCCAACATCGGGAGCAATCTTCCTGCATCTAGCCTGTCCAACCCCTTAAGAATTTTATAAGTTTCTATAAGATCCCCTCTCAATCTCCTAAATTCTAGAGAGTATAAACCAAGTCTATCCAGTCTTCCTTCATAAGACAGTCCTGACATCCCAGGAATCAGTCTGGTGAACCTTCTCTGCACTCCCTCTATGGCAATAATGTCCTTCCTCAGATTTGGAGACCAAAACTGTACGCAATACTCCAGGTGTGGTCTCACCAAGACCCTGTATAACTGCAGTAGAACCTCCCTGCTCCTATACTCAAATCCTTTTGCTATGCTCTTCCTATATATCGTCAGGCTGCTGCCACACTGCCATAGATATTCGTGTTCAAGCAGGCTTGTGAGGTCCTACAATAGCCCTACTATCAGTCCTCCACTAGCTTACTCCGTTTGCTAAGGTACTGATCCTGGAGAATGGAGATGGCTCCAGAGCTCAGCCCCGTTCCTACATCTCCAGGATGGAAACCATCATCTTACCAACCACAAATCAGCCAGTCCTTTAATGTGCCTGACAATCAGCCATAAATGCTCCCATCCATGCCAAAATGATGCAGTCCAAATCTGGGCCTTTTAAGCCTTAGATTGGCTCAAGTTGTATTCCAAAGCTTACAACTGTAATTGAACTGCATGCAAAACAAAAAAGAATTTCACTGCACTTGTGTACCCGTGACAATAAAGTACCATTGAACCATTGAATAGGCAGTCTTCCATCATTCACCTTTAGCCAACAGATTAGCATTGGAGTTTAAGAAGGAACTGCAGATGCGGGAAAATCGAAGGTACACAAAAATGCTGGAGAAACTCAGCGGGTGCAGCAGCATCTATGGAGCGAAGGAAATAGCAGCAGGTGCAGGTGCAAGATTAGCATTGGATGTTGGATAGGCCAGGCAAACGCTCAATTAAGAGAAATTAATTAACCACACAGGGTGATTAATAGATATTTCCATGCATGAGTTTGGATAGATAAATTTGTTTTGCAAGATTTATTTAGTGTTGGCTTTTTTATTTGTCTTGAGGCCAAACAGAGTTTATGACGGGCAACAGCAGACTGAAAGTAAGTTATGGTTCTGCTGGTGTGAAGACCTTACTTAAATTGCAGTCAAATGAATTGTCAAATTAGACATTCTGAGTGTGAAGGAGGGCCCAGACCTGGGGTCCCGACCTGAAACGTCGCCTGTCCATGCCAGAAGCTGCCTGACCCGTTGAGTTCCTCCAGCACTTTGCATTTTCCTCTTCCTTTTCACCCTCAGCTGTCCATCATATAGTATATCTGGGCGGAAACACTCTGCCCGCATGATGTTGATGTGCAACATTCTGTGGTTACCAAAAAGACTTGACCTGCTCTGCCAAGACGGAGCGCTCCTCTAAAATGTTTTAATCGTCTAGAGCATTGTTTAAACACAGCCTGTTAGGTTTCATTTTTTGTAGCTGTATGACTTCCGTTTAATGCATGCTGCCCTCAGCTTCCATACCAGAGTCAGGAGCAATTGCATCTGTCCCCTTTTCCCTGCTGGAAGTGGGAGTTCACTGTTAAGACCACCGAAGAAACCAATCTATATGTATTTCATACATGTGGAATATGTCTCTTAGGGCAGAGGAATATTACTTATCTTCTTTCATCCTCTGTTGTTTCTTGACCAAGACGGTTCTCTAGTTGCCCAATCAAGAAGAGAAAGAGCCAAGAGTGGTTCATTGTGACAGATACTGCCAAAAGAATAATGAAATTCTTACTTGCTGCAGAATAACAGGTCTGTAAACACAATACACATAATAGACTAAACTTCAATACATTAATAACTACAATAATACGGAAATTCTTCAGTACAACCAAAGAGAATCCACAGAAGTCCATAGTTGAAGTTGGTGTTATAGTCATTGTAAAGAAGTGTCATCAACACACTGTAGCTTTACTTCTTTTATTCATACTGTAACATTACAGAAAGCACTAGCTGTACGTGGTCTGTCACGGAAACTAGAGAGCGATCAGTGGGTGGGGAGGTTGTAATTATACTTGTGATATGGGGAGTGGTTAGTAGTGATGAGGTAACTATATTAAAGGTACATGCACATGTCATCTACATCCTTCCCCTTAGAAACGAAAGGCAAACAAAATAGTGACAGGGCGACCACGTCTCATGCGCTATAAACGGTTAAGCAAAGTCACCATAGCGGACAGGCGGCTTGACGACACGTCCCGACCGGGTTCGCATCTCGCCATCTTCCCTCCCTGCAGGAAGAAGTGGAACAGGTGCAGACGGCCGAGCCGGAACGGGGGAGCTGGGAGGGGATGGAGGAGACGGAGATGAAGGAGGGGATGCGGACACAGCAGCGGGCAGCGCGTAGGCAGGCGAGGGAGGAAGAGCCGGGGGAGGAACGGACTGATAGAGCTGAGAGGGCAGAGACCGAGGCATGCGAGGAGCGGCGGGCGGAGCAGCGGCCGGAGGCTGAGACTGCAGCGGGGGAGCAAAAGGGTCCGCGGGCGGTGGTGGAGGCTCGTTGATGAGCCGCAGGTGTTGGCAGGACTGGCGGTAGACGGTTCCCGCATGGTCGGCAAGATAGGACCTAGGCGAACCAGCAGAGCCGATGATGGTGGCTAGCCTGGAGTGACCGGAGGGCTTTTGGCCCAACTTGCCAACACCAGCCAACATGTCCCAGTTTAACTAGTCCCACCTGCCCGCATTTGCTCCATATCCCTCAAAACCTGTCGTATATCCATGTACCTGTCTAAGTGTTTCTTAAATGTTGGGATAGTCCCTGCCTCAACTATCTAGGTCCCTACCTGGTCGGTGAGGCAGCTTTTTCTCCGGGCTGTCCCGTCGACCCGTCCTCGTGGCCTACCAGCGGGCTTGGAGCGCCGTTTCCTGGCGGGGACCGCCCAGCACTTTGGCTTGGTTGGCGGCACAGCGCTGGAGCGCTATCGCGGAGCGGGCGATGCCTTGCCTGGGTCGCCGCGCTGGATCGACACGCTGGAGCTCTGGTGAGCTGTGACCGCCGAGATCAACACCTCCGGGCTGCGGGTCTGCGGAGCGGAGCGGGCGGCGCCGACTTTAACATCAGGAGCCTGGGAGCTCCAAACCGGCGCGGCCTTGTCTTCTTCGGAAGCCGCGGTCTCCAGCTAGGAAGCGGCCGTTCCAGGTGGCCCAGCCGCTGAAAGGACTCTCCCGACGCCGGGGCAACAGCACCCGGCCAGAACGGCCAGGAACATCCGGCCTCCGTAGAGGCAATCGCGGAGGCCTCAATAGGCCTGACTTTGGGAGAACTGGGGATGGGGACTGGACATTGTGCCTTCCCCCACAGTGGTAACCATTGTGGGAGGATGATTTTTTGTGTGTAAGTGAATATGTTAGTTTGTGTCCAAGATGGCTGTCGGAAGGGAGAGTGGACGCTGGCGCGGTTTAGCTGCCGCTGCTCCCTCTTCACATTGTGTTTTTGATTTTTTGTCTTTGGAGCGAATTCTGTCTTTAATTTGTGTATTGGTGATGTCCTTATTATTTATTTTACTCTGACTATATGTTTTTTTTACTCTTGTTAATTTCTGTAAGGTGTCCTTGAGACTTTGAAAGGCGCCCGCAAATAAAATTTATTATTATTATTATTATTATTATTATTATTATTATTATTATTATTATTATTATTATTATTATTATCTCCTCTGGCAGCTTGTCCCATACACCCACCACCCTTTGTGTGAAAAAGTTACCCCTCAGATTCCTATTAAATCTTTTACCCTTCACCTTAAACCTATGTCATCTGGTCCTTGATTCACCTCCTCTGGGCAAGTGACTGTGTGCATCTATCCAATTTATTCCTGTCGTGATCTTATGCGCGTCTATAAGGTCACCCCTCATCCTCGTGCGCTAAAAGGAATAGGAATAAAGTCCTAGCCTTCTCAACCTTTGCCTATAGCTCAGACCTTCTAGTCCTGGCAACATCCTCATAAATCTTCTCTGTACCTTCTCCAGCTTGACAACATCTTTCCTATAACACGGCACCCAGAACTGAACACAACACACTATATGTGGCCTCACCAACATCTTATAAAACTGCAGTATGACCTCCCAACGTCTATATTCAATGTGGTGTAGCGTTGTGTAATGTTCAAGGCTCGGATGGTTGTTGGGAAGAAGCTGTTCTTGAACCTGGTGGTCATGGTTTTCAGACTGCTGTACCCTTTCCCCCGTGGTAGGAGAGAAGTGAGGGTATGGCAAGGGTGATGTGGGTCTTTGATAATATTGGCTGCCATTTTCCGGCATTGCCTCCTATAGATCTCTTCAATAGTGGGGAGGTCCAAATCACTAAAATGCAGAAAGTCACTTCATTCAACCACAAAATGAAGATATTGTGACTGCTGCCCAAATACCAGGCATTGATTTGAATTATTCATTGCCTGTCATCACACTTATAGGACACTGAAAGAATAGAATTATTTTCATTTCTAGTACAGGCAGAGATGGTTTGCAATGGCACAATGTAGCACCTGGGAGCCTGCAAACGTTGTCTCACCTGTTGGTTTCTGGCCACAGGTAACAACTTGTACTTGGCTCTCTTCGCATTTTGACATCTCCCTCATAAAACAGTAACTGTCAAACAACAAGGATTGCAAAAATGTCCAACATGAAAGTCATTGGATATACGATCATTCTCAGGCTCCGAACCTTTCTCCCGTGCCTCTTTCCTCCTCTTCCACTTTTAGTCTTTAGATTTTAGACATTAAACACTTCTGTTTCTTGTGCTCATTCTTTCAGTCATGTTGTATTCCCTGCGCAACAGTGCACCCATGGGAACAACTGGTTTGTGTAGAAACAGAAGTCAAGACAAAATTCACCAACACCCGCCACACCCCTCCCTGTAGACTTTACAATCATGACAACTGCTGGAAGAAATAAAACAGAACAAACCTGCATATGATTGATGATTGCTTTAAACAGCCGTGATGGGAACACCTTTATATTATCGACACCCTATTCAGCCTTGGGCTTAGGAAAGGGTGTGTGCCGAGGTCCAAATTGCCAAGAAGTGTATTAAATAATACGCACACATGACAGATGTAATTTGGAATCAAAACATCATCCATCTTGCACAAAAAATGTACAGTATTGATTTGAAATTTGCACCATATTTTTTTCCTGATCAAAGGTGGCCACTACATGTCTACCACCAGCTAAGCATGGTTTGACTATTTTTTCCATCTTAATAATAATAATAATGGATGGGATTTATATAGCGCCTTTCTAATACTCAAGGCGCTTTACATCGCATTATTCATTCACTCCTCAGTCACACTCGGTGGTGGTAAGCTACTTCTGTAGCCACAGCTGCCCTGGGGCAGACTGACGGAAGCGTGGCTGCCAATCTGTGCCTACGGCCCCTCTGACCACCACCAATCACTCACACACATTCACACACAGGCAAAGGTGGGTGAAGTGTCTTGCCCAAGGACACAACGACAGTATGCACTCCAAGCGGGATTCGAACCGGCTACCTTCCGGTTGCCAGCCGAATCTTACTGCTTTGAATGTGGATGCATGCATCTTGGAAAAATTGGGGAGAAAACTATTGTTGCTCACTGATACTAAACATTTTCAAGAGAATCATTGGTACTCATTTTCTGACATTCTACTTATTTTTACATTGAATGTTTGCAGGATGTGGGCCTTGCTTGCAAGCCCAACATTTATTGCCTCTTTAAGATAGACACGAAGTGCTGGAGAAACTCAACGGGTTAGGGAGGAGCCCTGGAGAAAAAGAATAGAAACATAAAAACATAGAAAATAGGTGCAGGAGTAGGCCATTCGGCCATTCGAGCCTGCACCACCATTCAATATGATCATGGCTGATCATCCAACTCAGTATCCCGTACCTGCCTTATCTCCATACCACCTGATCCCCTTAGCCACAAGGGCCACATCAAACTCCCTCTTAAATATAGCCAATGAACTGGCCTCAACTACCTTCTGTGGCAGAGAATTCCAGAGATTCACTACTCTCTGTGTGAAAAATGTTTTTCTCATCTCGGTCCTAAAAGACTTCCCCCTTATCCTTAAATTGTGACCCCTCGTTCTGGACTTCCCCAACATCGGGAACAACCTTCCTGCATCTAGCCTATCCAACCCCTTAAAAATTTCGTAAGTTTCTATAAGATCCCCCCTCAATCTTCTAAATTCTAGCGAGTACAAGCCGAGTCTAACCAGTCTTTCTTCATATGAAAGTCCTGACATCCCAGGAATCAGTCCGGTGAACCTTCTCTGTACTCCCTCTATGGCAAGAATGTCTTTCCTCAGATTAGGAGACCAAAACTGTACGCAATACTCCAGGTGTGGTCTCACCAAGGCCCTGTACAACTGCAGTAGAACCTCCCTGCTCCTATACTCAAATCTTTTTGCTATGAATGCTAACATACCATTTGCTTTCTTCACTAATGATATGTGCCCTTTTGGGTTGGGCCCCAACCCGAAACGTCATCCATCTTTTTCCTCCAGAGATGAAGCCTGACTCGCTGAGTTACTCCAGCACTTTGTGTCTATCAATGGTATAAACTAGCATCTGCAGCTCCTTGTTTCTACATTTATTGCCTCTTGCTTTGTCAATAAATCTGAGGGAACAGAGGTGAGTACAACCAGTAGGAAATGCTCCTGTAAATCTTCAGCTCAGTTTTAGCTTTAGGTTTATTATTGTCACGTGTACTGATGTATGGTGACAAGCTTTGTTTTTAATGCTATCCAATCAGATCAAAGTTACATTTCTTCCCCAGTACAAAATCAATATTAAATCATTTAAGAATTATTTCCGGTGGGTGGGAGGCAGAATAGATAAGCAAATATAAATAATGACGTTTTAAACAACGGCCAGAAATCCACCGTGTGGTCAGGACAAATGAAAGCATAAATGTTGTGGTTGAAAACACTGACAGAGAAGTTTTGCTCCCAGGTATTAGAGCTTGGAACTAAGACAAGCAGGTACATGCCAATACAACATGACTCAACGCAACATTCAGCAAAGCCATTGTTATAGATTTACCTGTCAACTGAATTGGCAAGAAGGAGGTATACTTTTCAAAAGATTCCTCCACACAATTGCCCCACCTTAAAACCAAAACAAAGCTATATACCTTTTGGTAATGATTTAAGGATTACGAATACAATTGCAATGTTTAAAGACACTTGGACAGGTACAGTATTTCTATAACTAAGGCTTGATGATAATGTCACAATTGGTAATCACTCTTTTCTTCGAATTTAATCCTTTATGTTCCCAGGGTAACTGATTCTTCAAGAGGGACTGATAAATAGGTACTTTGCTCTTGGGAAACAAGGAGGTATCTAAGACTGCTCATTTATTAGCCAGAAGCGGTATTGATCACAGTGGCATTGATGAAGAAGGGTCTCGATCCGAAACGTCACCCATTCCTTCTCTCCAGAGATGCTGCCTGTTCCGCTGAGTTACTCCAGCATTTTGTGCCCACCTTTGATGATAGTGAGTTTGCTTGTCCACGGAGTGTACCAGTTGCCAGCCTGATGATAAGGTCTGAAGAAGGGTCCAGACCCAAAACATCACCTATCCATTCCCTCCACTTATGCTGCCTGATGCACTGAGTTACTTCAGCACTTTGTGTTTTATTCAAGATTCCAGCATCTACAGGTTACTTGTTTCCCCAGCCTGATCAAATTCCCATTCACTGCCTACATTTGTAATGGAGCTCAAGAGCAGGCACTGACCGATATTTCTTCTCCAGGACAGAACGGGTGTCAAGGATTATGGGGAGAAGGCAGGAAAATGGGATTAGGGGGCTGAGATCAGCCATGATTGAATGGGGAAGTAGTCTCGATGGGCCGAATGGCCTAATTCGACTCCTATGACTTGTGAACTTGTGTGACCCAGACTGAGTCAGGCAAATGAGATACTCTGCTTCTCTGGTTGATATTGTAGCGGCACCATACCATTTATTCAGTGGTGGTTGGTGCGCTAACTATAATACAATGTTGCTGTAGCTGAGCGAGGTTGTTATCTCGAGCTCAGCTACCTGTCGACTCTCCAAGGTCTCGCGGTGAGAGACCTTTAGTATCAGGACACTCCCTCTAGCCCATGACGTCACGTGCCCGCCCTCGTATCTCCTGACGAGGGTTCGAGCATGAGTGGCCCGTGTTTAGGCTGACGCCACAATATTAACAAAAATTGTAGCTTTGTCTAGCCCAGTCTACATATTACTGAATTCAGTAAAAAAAAGGTAAACAAAAGCTTTTGGATATTAAGTACTCAAGGCGGCAAAGTGGCGCAGCAGTAGAGTTGGTGCCTTACAGCACAAGAGACCCGGGTTGGATCCTGATTACGGTAGCTGTCTGTACAGAGTTTGTATCTACTTCCTGTGACCTGTGTGGGTTTTCTCTGAGAGCTCCACACTCCAAAGGTGTGCAGGTTTTACAGGTGTATATGCTACTTGGCTTGGTAAAATTGATGTCCCTAGTGTGTGTAGTATAGTGTTAGTGTGCAGGGATTGCTGGTTGGTGTGGACATGGTGGGCTGAAGGGGAAGTTTCCGCGCTCTATACCTAAACAAAGCTAAACTAAACTTGCACATATAGGTACTGAGGTAAAAGACAAGAGTGCACCATTAAAGTGAGTTCTTCAGTATTCCAACTCGCCACTCACTCCCTCCCCCACCTCTCCTCCTCCAGCCAGCCTTGTAATCAAGTTTGTTTGAAAGCCCAGTCCTTGATAAGGATTTGACTTTTACCTGTTATGTGCAAGGTGCAAGCAACCAATAGGTGTTTTCAAATGATTGTTAACATTTTGAACTATGTGTCAGCTTTTACTGTTGCACAAGGAGAATAGCTTTCCAGTTAAGTTATCTGTATCACCCACGGTGATGAACTGAAAGATAGACTTAAGGCCTGCTAGTGTGAGTCAATTGGGTATTACTCATTTCTACTTATAACATTTACATCTACGTTAAAGTAGCAAATAGGGGAATATTATTTGAATGAATAACAACCTGGCATTATTGTGCATGTTAAGGACATGTCCTTGAGCAAACAAAACGTGACAATGAATCATCAATAGCGATATTAGAACTGGTGACTCAGATTTGCTCAGTGAGATAGATTTGGTCATTAGAATATGTTTTTTTGGAATACACTTTTTGCACGTTTTAGGTCTGAGACAAGGAGAAATTTCTTCAAGTAGAGAGTGATGAATCTTTTGAATTGCCTACTTTGAAGGACACAGTTGTTGAATGGACAGGGTTATGTTCACCAGGTTCCATTCTTACATTGTATATGGAGGAACTGCAGATGCTGTCTAAGATCAGCCTGAAGAAGGGTCTCGACCCAAAATGTCCCCTATTCCTGTTCTCCAGAGATGCTGCCTGACCCGCTAAGTTACACCAGCTTTTTGTGTTTGTCTTCCATTCTTACAATCCCAAACAGGAATTATCTTCTTTACCTGCACTCTCACTGGTGGCCCTGATAATTGCTCGTTCTAAGCTACCCCCCAGTCTAGTTTCAGTCAAAAACACTGAATCAAGCACTCGAACAACTAATCTTTATTTTAACAAAGCACAATTACAGTTCAACGACTGTACCTATCCCACTGCGGGTTCAATCCTCGTATCTGCCTGATAAAGCCCTCCAGGCCTTGCTGAAACAGAGATACTCCAGAAGGTCACGTAGTCCCAAGCGCTCTCCCAGAAGATCGACGCTGGACCTCGTGGTAGCGGACTTTTATATGTCCCGGGACCTCGAGGGGCCGAACCACATGGGGTGGTCCCTTAATAATCCAATTACAGATATCGATTAACCCCATACATAACAGACATTTCCGTAACCCAATAATACAGCAGCTCAATACATTGTATTGAAACAGGACTTCTCAAGGAAGCCAACTTAGAAACATCTACCCTGATCTGCAAGAAACCCAGACAAGGCTCAATACCTCATCCAATCACCACTCAACAAAGTAGAACTGCAACATTATTTACAATTATTTACACGGTTTGCAGCCATCCAATCCATTCTATGCATTTTGCACCTAATTGACAGGGTCTGCAGATGTTCTTATTATTTTCCTGCAACTTGTATCTAGGCTCTAGACACACTGGCACCATTCCGCAGCTTGTCCCAGCTCTGCAGAAAGCAATTCCAAATTGACCAAATCTCCCAGCAGCCCTTAACCTTTTACCCCATTTTAAAGCCCTAGCCTCTCCAATTAGGCCAGGATTAACAGCCCCTGGGTATATTGTATATTTTTCATCTATGTTATTCTTGCCACCAATATCAGCCAAAAATATAGCATTGATTTACACTGACAACACCCAGCTCTACCCTCATCACCACCTTACTTGGAACATGAATTGTCAGTTCGGCTGATGTCCAGCAACAGATTCCTTCCACCAACTATCAGGAAGACCAAAGTCACAAGCCCTATTTCCTGGCCACTGTATCTTTCACAACTGCCTTGGAATTGGACACTCTTTGTTTCCTTCCTGGTGTCACATTTGACTCTAAATGGTTCTTTGGATCATGTGACAGTGCCATCACATAGGCCCTCTATTTACAACTCTTTTAAACTGACCACATCAGCCTCAGCTCAGCTTCAGTTGAAACCCTCTCCAATTAATTTGTTGCCACTACAATTGGTTATTCCAACACACTCCTATCAGACCTCCCTTGTTCAACTGTCTGTAAATTTGTCATCCAAAACTCTGCCCCACATGTCCTTACTTGCACCAGGGTTCTGTTCAACTGTCTCCTCTATACTTACTGATTTACGTTGACAATATCTTAATTTAAATTTCTCACATTGTCTCAGATATCTCAGTCTCAGATATCTTCTTCTCAGTCTGAAGAAGGGTTTCAACCCGAAACTTTGCCTATTTTCTTCGCTCCATAGATGCTGCCTCACCCGCTGAGTTTCTCCAGCATTTTTGTCTACCTCAGATATCTCAGTTGTGTTGTCCTCCTTGCACAGTGATCTCCTCCAGCAATACAACCCCCTTAAGTATCAGCACTCTCTATTCATCACAGCCTTAGAACCTTAAACAGTTCCGATTCCTATTGCTATTCCTATTGCTATTGCTATTCCCAAACCAGGTGAATATTTGTGTACTAGTCACAGAAGTGGATCTGCAATCACGCATTACAATCGCTCCACACTTCTAAATCTCTACTCCTACAGCAACATTTCTAACTTTAACTATGATTCCCTTATCATGTATTGGACACTGTGAATGGCTCGAATGTAATCATGTATTGTCTTTCCGCTGACTGGTTAGCATGCAACAAAAGCTTTTCACTGTACCTGACGATACCTGTACCTGCACATGACAAAAGACTATACTAAGCTATTCCTATTTATATTCTTATTCCTATCCCGATTCCTTTTAAATTCATTATTTTTGCCCATTTGATACCCTGTACGATTTGCTCTGATTTTGTTCAATGACCTCTTGTATGACACCTTATTAAAAGTTGCTTAATGGTCCAAATGCACTACATCAACTACTGTGTCCTGCTTGTTACAACCTCAAATAGCTGCCTTTAGTTCTCTTCCTGTGTTACCGTAGAGAACAATTTCCAATTGAGATTATTGATTAGAAACTATCGATCTGGTCCAAACCTGGGCTTTCGGTTCTTCCATATTTTTTTTGTTGTTTATTAACTTTGGTACCCTCAGCATTGGTAAAATCTGTTAATGTGTTGAAACATTTTCTGTGCCTATCTAAGTACCTTCATAATCTGCAGATCATTTTAACTTAATCTGCCAGGGGACAAATCTAGGGATCAATGGAACATCAATTTTATCCTCTTTCCAGTTAGAGTAAAATCAGGTGGAATATAAAACTTGAGTTGTACAAAATGGTATTGATTTCCTGACATAACTTTGTGATACATTTATCCCATTCTGTATTGAAAGAGTCACAGTTATAGATTCATTCAGCATGAGAAACATGTCATTTGGCCCGTTTTTCTATTATCCTCTTTCTTCTCCTCCCCTATCCCCCTCCATACAAATCCCTCCTTTTAGCGTTAGATTTTATTTCTCCTCGTCCTTCCTTATGTCCACTTCATGTCCACATTTCACTTCTAGCCTTTGTTGTTATTCCCACTCATGTACCAATCACCTCTCCTCACCCGTATCCACCTATCAATTGCTAGGTTTTGCCCTACCCCTGCCTCACTTTGCCAGGTTTCACCACTCCACACCATCTGTCTGATGGTCCCCCTCAACTCCCTTCAAAATGTATTTCCCTTCCCTTAAATCTATGTCCTCTAGTTATATCTATGTGTTATCTCAAAGTGTTTTGTAACACCCTTTAATTTTTAATGAAATACAGATTACACTTCATATTGGAGAGATTTACCCAGATCCAGAGGAGGGAATTTGTAGTATCATGATGCTTAGGAAAAGTAAGATGGATTCATTAAATTAAATATTTGGAAAAATTAACTGCATTTCGCTCATTTTGGTCCTATTCGGTGCGTGAGCCTCTCTAACCATTTGGGTGTAAAATCCACTCAATTTGTTACAAGAACCAAGAGAAGACACTTGGTCCTGGAGTAACTCAGCGGGTCAGGCAGCATCACTGCAGAGCATGGATAGGTGACATTTTGTGTTGGAACCCTTTTTCTGAAGTAGTGTCCTGATCCAAAGTAGCCTGAAGATGGGTCACAACCCGAATCATCTCTTATCCATGTTCTCCAGGGATGCTGCTTCACCCGTTGAGTTTCTCCAGCACTTTGTGTGTTTTTCCTTGGTAACCCAGCATCTACAGTTCCTTGTATCTACAAGAACCAAGAGGTTCTTTAATGGTTCATTCAAGAACTGAGCGTAACTCAGGCGCTGAAGGAGAATATTAACATGCGTCCGCAGAACTATAGGAATAACCTACACTCCTTATCAACGGTATAAAAACTCCAAAGAAGGGTCTTGGCCTAACATTTCACATACCCATGTTCTCCAGGGAAGCTGCCTGAACCGCTGAATTACTTCTGCACTTTGTGGCTTTTTTAGTAAACCGGCAACTGCAGTTCCTTGCTTCTAGATATAAAAAATATGATTTGGTTTAGATTCATGATGATTCTCATTAATCCAGCGTCTGAGAAGTTTTGACTGTGTCGCTACAGGCATACATTTTATCTGGCTAGAAATTCAAGGAATCAAAGGTTACAATCTAAATAAGAGAGAATGGATGAGACGAAATGTCTTTACCCTGAATGTTATGAACCTTTGGTCTGGACTGACTCTGGACTCTGGTCCTGTACACGGGGGGGGGGGGGGGGGAATGGAGGAGGACTGGCCAAATTTTTGTGCCTTCCACCACAGTGATGAATGCTGTGGTGGATGTTTGTGTTACAGTTTTATTGTGTGTTCTTTATTATTGTACTGCTGCTGACAACCCAAATTTCCACCTACCCTGGTTGTGTGGCAATAAATTATATCTATCTATCTATCTATCTTTGGAATTTATTGCTTAAGAGCGCTGTGGCTGTCGAGTTATAACCATATAACAACCATATAACAATTACAGCACGGAAACAGGCCATCTCGACCCTTCTAGTCCGTGCCGAGTTGTTGAATATACTCAAGACAGAGATAGATGTGATTTTAAATATGAATGTTAAAAAATTAGGAGCAGAATAAGGGCACTTGGCTCCTTAAATCTGCCCTTAAATACTATCTTTGCTGATCTGCCACAAACCTCATCTTCCCTTCTGTGCCAATTTCCACAGTTCTCAATTCAGTGATCTTTGCAAAAAAATTATCTACCTCCTCTTTAAATACTTACCTCCAAAGATCTAATGTTCACAATTTTCAGGAATAGAGAATTCCAGAGATTCATCACCCTCTGTGGAGAATTTCAATAGACAATAGACAATAGGTGCAGGAGTAGGACATTCGGCCCTTCGAGCCAGCACCGCCATTCAATGTGATCATGGCTGATCATCCCCAATCAGTATCCCGTTCCTGCCTTCTCCCCATATCCCTTGACTCCGTTATTTTTAAGAGCCCTATCTAGCTCTCTCTTGAAAGCATCCAGAGATCCTGCCTCCACTGCCGTCTGAGGCAGAGAATTCCACAGACTCACCACTGAGAAAAAGTGTTTCCTCATCTCCGTTCTAAATGGCTTACTCCTTATTCTTAAATGGTGGCCCCTGGTTCTGGACTCCCCCAACATCGGGAACATGTTTCCTGCCTCTAGCGTGTCCAAACCCTTAACAATCTTATATGTTTCAATGAGATCCCCTCACATCCTTCTAATCTTCAGAGTGTACAAGCCAGCTGCTCCATTCTCTCAGCATATGACAGTCTCGTCATCCTGGGAATTAACCTTGTAAACCTACGTTGCACTCCCTCAATAGCAAGAATGTCCTTCTTCAAATTAGTCCACAAAAACTGCACACAATACTCCAGGTGTGGTCTCGCTAGGGCTCTGTACAACTGCAGAAGGACCTCTTTGCTCCTATATTTGATTCCTCTTGTTATAAAGGCCAACATGCCATTCGCTTTCTTCACTGCCTGCTGTACCTGCATGCTTACTTTCATAGACTGATGTACAAGGACCCCCAGATCCCGCTGTACTTCCCCTTTTCCCAACTTGACGCCATTTAGATAGTAATCTGCCTTCCTGTTTTTGCTACCAAAGTGGATAACCTCACATTTATCCGCATTAAACTTCATTGCCATGCATCTGCCCACTCTCCCAACCTGTCCAAGTCACCCTGCATTCTCATAGCATCCTCCTCACGGTTCACACTGCTACCCAGCTTGGTGTCATCTGCAAATTGTTACTTGAATCCCTTCATCCAAATCATTGATGTATATTGTAAATAGCTGCAGTCCCAGCACCGAGCCTTGCGGTACCCCACTACTCACTGCCTGCCATTCTGAAAGGGACCTATTAATCCCTACTCTTTGTTTCCTGTCTGCCAATCACTTCTCTATCCATGTCAGCACTCTACCCCCAATACCATGTGCCCTAATTTTGCCCACTAATCTCCTATGTGGGACCTTATCAAATACTTTCTGAAAGTCCATGTACACTACATCCACTGGCTCTCCCTTGTCCATTTTCCTAGTTACATCTTCAAAAAATTCCAGAAGATTAATCAAGCATGATTTCCCCTTCGTAAATCCTTGCTGACTCGGACCAATCCTGTTACTGCTATCCAAATGTTTGGCTATCTCATCTTTTATAATTGACTCCAGCATCTTCCCCACCACTGATGTCAGGCTAACTGGTCTATAATTCCCTGTTATCTCTCTCCCACCTTTCTTAAAATTTCCTATGTACCTCATTTTAAATGACCGCCCCAGCCAACCTTCCCTGCTTTTCGGACCCAATCAGTCAGTCTACCTAGCCCAGTGCGAAAGACCTGTGCGGCCCAACTGGCTGGAGTGTTCAAGGATATCTTCAACCTCTCGCTTCCGATGTCTGAGTTACACACCTGCATCAAAAGGGCATCTATCATATTGTGACATCCAGGTTCAAGAACAGGTTCTTTCCAGCAACCATCAGGCTCTTCAACATTCATACTTCAGCAACCCTTATCTTCTATGGACTTTGTTTTGGCTGCACTAATTACTTTGGTTTTGTAGTATTATTGTCTGGCTACCTTGTAGTACTGATTATTGATCCATTGCATTACTGATTATTGTATATTTAGTTGTGCGTTCTTACTTAATGGGACTGCAAAACTGCAACAAGTATGAATTTAATTGTCCCATTGCTGGTACATATGACAAATAAATATGTTTAAGAAGGAACTGCAGATGCTGGAATCGAAGGTACACAAAAATGCTGGAGAAACTCAGCGGGTGCAGCAGCATCTATGGAGCGAAGGAAATAGGCAACGTTTCGGGCCGAAACCCTTCTTCAGACAAATAAATATTCTGAAGAATCTGAAGAGTCTGAAGAAGGGTTTCGGCCCGAAACGTCACCTATTTCCTTCGCTCCATAGATGCTGCTGCACCCACTGAGTTTCTCCAGCATTTTTGTGTACCTTCAATTTTCCAGCATCTGCAGTTCCTTCTTGAACAAATAAATATCCTTGACTCTTTTGTCTTGACTCTTAACTATACTTTCTCAGTTGTAACCTCCAACTCTCTTGTATAAAGGAAAATATCCATTGCCTTGTGAACCTCTTGTTGAGGCTGCCTGCTAGCAAATGTGTGATTGGTATATCTCTCTCTTTTGAAATCTTTCACCATTTAGAACATCAACTAGTTTTAGATTCCCCTTACCATAGTGCATGACCTCATGCTTTCCCATGTTAAACCCTATTTGCCAAGTCTTAGACTATTCACTCAACCAATAATGGGTGCAGCGGTAGAGCTACTGCCTTACGCGCCAGAGTCCTGGGTTCAATCCTGACTACGGGTGCAGGTCTGTGGCAGAGTTTGCATCTCCTCGTGACCTGCGTTGATATTCTTGAGATCTTCCATTTCTTCCCACACTCCAATGACGTACAGTTTTGTAGGTTAGTAAGAAGAAACTGCAGATGCTGGTTTAAACCAAAGATGCTGTAGACACACAATGCGGGAGTAAAGCCCCTGTCCCACTTACGTGTCCTTGGCACGCTAATTATAGAAACATAGAAAATAGGTGCAGGAGTAGGCCATTCGGCCCTTCGAGCCTGCACCGCCATTCAATATGATCATGGCTGATCATCCAACTCAATATCCTGTACCTGCCTTCTCTCCATATCCCCTGATCCCTTTAGCCACAAGGGCCACATCTAACTCCCTCTTAAATATAGCCAATGAACTGGCCTCAACTACCTTCTGTGGCAGAGAGTTCCAGAGATTCACCATTGAAAAATGTTTTTCTCATCTCGGTCCTAAAGGATTTCCCCTTTATCCTTAAACTGTGACCCCTTGTCCTGGACTTCCCCAACATCGGGAACAATCTTCCTGCATCTAGCCTGTCCAACCCCTTAAGAATTTTGTAAGTTTGTATAAGATCCCCCCTCAATCTTCTAAATTCTAGCGAGTACAAGCCGAGTCTATCCAGTCTTTCTTCATATTAAAGTCCTACCATCCCAGGAATCCGTCTGGTGAACCTTATCTGTACTCCTTCTATGGCAATAATGTCTTTCCTCAGATTAGGAGACCAAAACTGTACACAATACTCCAGGTGTGGTCTCACCAAGGCCCTGTACAACTGCAGTAGAACCTCCCTGCTCCTATACTCAAATCCTTTTGCTATGAAACCTCAAACTCTTTCTTACGTTTTGACTTGTTTTTCATTTAAATCATATTCTTGTATTATGCTTGAGATTAAAATGATTTTGGAGCTCTCATCTGCTAGCTTACAATATCTATTTTTCAAACCTAAATTCACTTTTCCAAGCTATGAATCTTCACTTCATTTTTCCTTTCATCTCACCTCCTGCTCTGTGCTGCTTATATATTATGAAATAAAACGGTCTTTGAAAAGTAAATGAGTGTATTTAAAACAAACAATTGATTCATTATTATGGTCTTGTGATACCATTTAAAAGCAACAAAGTCGTCAAATGCCAAGTAATTTAACACGTACTTTCAAAGAGATGCATTTCATAGTGGCTGCAACCAAAGCATAATATAAAGATCCTTCGGGGAAAATGTTTTTTAACCTCCATAGCTGCTATTAATGTCATGAAACAGGATCAGATGTTCTTATTGACATCAGCAATAGTTTCAAAAAACAGTTTTTTGATATTTTGTGACATTTCCTTTGCATATAATAATTGGTTATTTTGTGAGCTTGGTTGGATATTTACTTAGTTACTTAGCTACGTGCTAGATTCATCTGTTTTTACTGGATGAAAACATAACAGCTTGTATTACATATTGGAGTTTTGAATTACTCAGATTTACCATCTTTCTTGAGATTATTCTTTGAATGTGCAGAATACATTGTTATTTTTTTAAAATTATTTTACAATGTGAAAACATTGGGTGACGCGTTGTGCAGCGGTTTGTGCTGCTTCCCAACAGCTTCAGGGACCCAATTTGATCGAGGTCCAGCGTTCTGTTGGGTGTTTGAACTTCTCTCTGTGACCACATGGATTTCCCCCGTGTGCTGTGGTTTCCTCCCACATCCCAAAGACATGTTGCTAGTTAAGGGCCTGTCCCACTTTCACAACCAAATTCACGACCTGCCGAGTTTGCCTTTGACTCTTACTCGCAGCATGGTCATCACGAAGTCGTAGGAGATCGTACGTAGGTCGTAGGTAGGTCCTATCAGGCCCTGATGCTGGTCGTAGGTACTCGTGGCTTCAAGTAGGTCGGGGCGTTTTTCTAGCCTGATGAAAATGTCCACGAGTAAAAAAGGTTGTGAATTAGGTCGTGAAAGTCCCTTTATACAATCATATAGCAGGGTGACCAAAACTGAATGCAATACTTCAAGTTTGACCTTACTGTCCTCTTGTACAACTGTAACATACCATCCCATTTCTATACTTAGTTCCTAGACTGATAAAAGCCAGCATATCCATGTAATGAGCCACTGTAAAACTCTCTTTGGTATAAGTTAGTGGCGTGGCAAGAAAGATTCAAAGAAGCGTTGACTGGCCTGTGTGGGAGAATAAATTTCAGGGGTACAGGGAAATAAGGAAAGGGGGATTGGGTCTAAAAGAAACGGGGCAAATGAGATTGCTTCCTTTAGAACCAGCATGGGCCTGATGGGCTAAACGGTCTCATTAGCTTTGTCTAGCAGCATTGGCATGGAGCTCAATTGAAATTGAGTTGGATGAGGGTTCAGTGATGGAGGTAAATCCTGTACGATCTCAAGAGGAGATCAGTGTGAGATTAGGGCCATTTTATCTCTCTTTCCTCATGAAATGCATCAACAGAATATCCTACCCAAAGCCAAGAGGAGTTATGTCAGGATTAGTCAGAAAGAACAGAACTCCCTCTCAGAGCTGGAAGGGTGGCACAGTGGAGTGGCTAGTAGAGCTGATGCTTCACAGTGCCAGAGACCCAGGTTCGTCTCTGACCCCGGGAGCTGTCTGTTCTAAGTTGCACCTTCTCCCAGTGACCACGTGGGTTTCCTCTGGGTGCTCCGGATTCCTCAAACATCCCAAAGACTTGTGGATTTGTAGGTTGAATGGTCTCTGTAAGTTGCCCCTAGTGTGTATGAAGGGGAAAGTGGGATAACATAGACTAGTGTGAATGGATGATTGATGGTCGATGAGAACTTGGTGGGCTGAAGGGCCTGTTTTCATGCTGTATCTCTAAACTAAACTAAACTAAACTAAACTAAATTAAACTAAACTAAACTAAACTAAACCAAACCAAAGTGAACTAAAATGAGCTAAACTAAACTACACTAGACATCAGGGGTTGAGGAAATTATCTCCAACATAAAGCTGCAGGTTATCAGTCCATATAACATCTTAATAACAGGGAAAAACTGGGTCCGGCAAGGTCTCAAGACAGGCCACACTCCTGCTTTTATTTAAACTCTCTAGCATTGGCAGTATTTCGCTTTAGGTCAACTTGCAGAACATGGGGAGTACTTGTCTCCCACTCCAGCCGACCAGAACAACGTGGCAAGTGTACACTTCCAAATCACCATAGGTTCATTATCCAATCTGCGATCCCCAGCATGGTTCAGCTTTCAGTAATAACTCTGCTCCAACTTCCCTAATCCTAAAGTAAAATAAAAAGAAACTGTGAAAAAGGAGACGTGCACTCTGAAGGAATATAGTTGGCCCTTCCGTGTTTGGAATCAGGTAGGTTCAGATGATGATTCACCCCATGAGATGCGCTAAGATATTTAAGACTGCGGTAAGGAGACATTTCTTCACTCAGAGGACAATGAACCCATGGAATTATTTTACCAAGGTAGGCCGTGGAGGATAAGTCACTGAATATATTTAAGAAGGAGATAGATTGATACAAAGGCATCAAGGTGTATACAGAAAGAGTAGGAATATGATATTGAGGATCATATTGAATGGCGGTGCAGCCATGATCATATTGAATGGTAGTGCAGGCTCGAAGGGCCGAATGGCCTACTCCTGCACCTATTTTCTATGTTTCTATGTTTCTATCAGCGACAATTGGTGTTTGAAGAATTAACGGCATTCTCCTGCTTTCTTATATCTATGTTTCACGTGTGTTAAATGAGTGATATGAACCCAGCAGAAATGCACTATGATTTCCCATTTTACCACCTTAATCCATCCAGACCGGTCCACAAATGATGATGAAGGATAATTCAAAATACTCTGTAAGTAGAAAGGCATTGATTTATAGCTGCCAGGCAGTGTTGAAATGATGAGGTGAACAAAACACTTCCAGGATTGGAGTATTTGCAGAAACAATGAACTACAGATGCTGGTTCACACAAAAGAATACAAAGTGCTGGAATAACTCAGTGGATCAGGCGAACATGGATAGGTGACGTTTCAGGTCGGGACGCTTCTTAAGACCTGACGCTGCTTGACCTGCTGAGTTATTCCAGCACATTCTGTCCTTTTTGGAATATTTGTGGCTGAAATAATTAAAAAGGTTTCAGTGGAAGTCCTTTTATGGTCATGTGTATAGCCTTGTGCTGCTCTCCAGGTCATTTGTGATTATCTGTCATCACACCACTGCAAGATTATGGCATTGTATGAGTTACTGACTCATACTCCAAATAACACTAAAACTTAGTCATTGTTTTTTCCTAATAAATTGCTTCTTATCAGAGAAAAAACGAGAAATGAATACATATAAATTATTAAAGAAGGGTAACTAACATTCCTTTTCCCATTTAAGTTACACCATTTCCTTCGCTCCATAGATGCTGCTGCACCCGCTGAGTTCCTCCAGCAATTTTGTGTACCTTTTAAGTTACAACATATCTTTTTCTAAAATGTCTTTGCCCAATAAAATATTTTTATATAAACTACACACAGCCAAAACATTATATATTTGATTAGCTTAACGTCCATGATCCAAAAGGTCATGGAATATTTATTCAAAGATATAACAGAGAAACAGCTACAAACTGAAAATATAATTAGTAAATGATAGGGCAGATTTCAAAAGGCAGGATTATATTTGCGCAGATTTACTAAGTTAAGACATTTGGGTTTTCAAAAGGGCTTCAATAAGATACTGCACGATAAACTCATGACCATGTTCAATAATATGTGGAGTCACAGGACAAATGGCACAATGAATAGTAATGTTACAGTTGGCAGCAGAGTCTGGCAAATGGTGAAAATAAGGATAAATGGAGTAATTCAGAATGAGTATACACAATTAGGTTTTGGGCACTCATGCATAGGTTTCAGTCACATTGTAGGAAGAAATATACAGAGGTACACTTTAATCATGGTTTATTAACATAACAAAACTTTAGATAAATAGGGCATAGAAACAGGCCCTTTGGCCCACCGAGTCCACACTGACCATCAACCACCTAATTACACTAATCCTACACTAATCTAATCCACCTTTATGCACTCCATGTTGTTATCAACACCCGCCAGATTCTACCACGTATCTACATCTGCACGCAATCTATAGTGGCCATAATGTATATAAGGTATAACTGCACATCTTTGAGATGTGGGAGGAAACTGGAGCACCCGGATGAAGCCCACATGGTCACATACAGCACGTGCAAACTCCACACAGACAGCACCCGAAGTCAGGATGGAAGCCGGATTTCTGGCGTTGTAAGGCAGCAAGTCCACAAGCTACACTTCTGTGCCACCAAGTTTGCCTTAATTATTTCAGCAACATTGCAAGCCAAAATATTCAGAATGAAGAAGTAGGGTTTTACCCTTCTGTACCTATCCGGTTATTTGTTTTATTTTTGACTATCACTTTCACCTGTACTAAGCACAATCACTTTCAACATGCGATAATCCTAATGTTGTATCACGGAACAAGATTGGGCGCTGTTTATTCTCAGCCTGAAGTAGGTGGACTTACAATGAAATGAGCTGAATTCAGCCACCATTTTTACTAACATTTATCTATTAACATGGAACGGTACACCACACAAACAGGCCCTTCAGCCCATCATGTCCATACCAACCATCAAGTACCCATTCCCATTTATCAACCCCTTGTCTGTAGTCTTCTATGCTTTGCAATCTAACTGCTCATTACTGATGCTTATTAAATACTGTGAGGGCATCTGAGACCACCACACACTAAGGGAATATGGTACAAATTCCAATTACTCACTGGGTGAAAACATGCTTCATCAGATCACCTTTAAATCCCTTACTCTTTTCTTTAAATCTATAGCCTCTGATTATAGACATCGCTGCTATGAGGAATGGCACTCAGAGTTTTGTAAGAAAGAAACAAGTTGATCCCAGCACAGACTCTATTGGTATCCCCTGACTCTCAGTCTGAGGAAGGGTCTCGACCCGAAACATCACCCATTCCTTCTCTCCAGTGATGCTGCCTTCCCCGCTGAGTTACTCCAGCATTTTGTGTCTATCTTCTACACTGGTCACAGGTTTCCAACCACAAAAGTAATTCCCCACCATCACCCTGTCCCCTATTACCAAGCCAACTTTGGATCCAATTCGCCAATTTGCCATGGATTCCATGGGCTCTAAAATATTATATCTCAGAGATCCACAGAGGAAGAATCAAGGCAACAAAGATGAAACGGAAGGGACAGAAAAAATGACAAACATTGGTTTGGTTGCCAGCAATGATTTCCGCCTTTTTGTTCCTCTCTCTCAAAAACCTGAGGTATTTTCGGGACTTTCCAATAGTTTGGCACAAGTATGAGCATGTCTTGTGTATAAGCAATTACATTCCTTGCCTATCCTTTCAGCCGTGTTTAATAATAAATTATATTTAGGATGCTTTCACAAGACTCTAAACTTTTTGACTTCCCCACATGTGTACAGTACAGAATTTAATTTGGGTGGGTGCTAATTTAAACTGCAATTGGAATGTTGTGTGGAAATATTGGCATACTGCAGCATAAGTGTTAATCTATAATCCAAAGTCAATTGTCAATACTACAACAATACCTTGTTCAGAGCAATTAGGGACTGGCAATAAATTATGGTCCCCAGTGAAACCAACATCTTTCAGATAAATAATAACGTAGTCTGGTATTATACACAACTTGCAGCCGTACGTAAAGCATTGCAATATTTAATGTGAAGAAAATGGGGAAACAGTAGGGTCAATGATGCAGAAAGATAATCAAAGTTGTAAGTTTGGTTTTAGTGTTGGATCTAATATGATGCTGTACAACAAACTAAATGCATTTATTTTATGCACACTACCCAGCTTTTTCAACCGGCTTCAAAATATGTACATAAGTTGTCAATGAGCAAAAAAAACAAATTTCCATGAAAATAAAATGATGAGGTTAATGGTGTTCACTGCTTGCAAACAATACAGCAGCTTCAGATGGGGGCCAGATATGTGATGAATCCAGAAATTTAGAAGTCACTATCTAGGCTGTGCTTCTTTCCACTTGCATTATTTAACTGCTAGCTTGCCCTGTGCTTCATCATTGAAGCAGATTTAAATGGACTGGAGCAGCTTCATTTGTGGGTTCGGCATGTGATAAATTCTCAACTGATACTTCAGTCCATTTAACATTGATAAATATTAACTCCGAACAATGAACCCATTAGACACTGTAAATGATTATGTTTCAGGTTTTACTTGAATAAATGAAATATTTAACTTTTTCCTTAACAATTCCTTTCCTCTTAATCCATTATTCATTTTGCTCTCTTTATTTCTTTCTCTATTGTACTTGATTTGACATGCAATTTAGCCATTCAGATTTAAACATGCTGCCCAGTTATTGCACTGTGCTCGCTGGAGTTTAGAAGAATGAGGAGGGACCTCATTGAAATGTACAGAATAGTGAAAGGCTTGGATAGAGTGGATGAGGAGAGGATGTTTCCATTAGTGGGAGAGTCCAGAGCTAGAGGTCAGCCTCAGAATTAAAGGATGTTCTTTTAGGAAGGAGATGAGGAGGAAACTATCTTTCATCAGAGGGTGGTGAATCTGTGGAATTCTATGCCATTGAAGGCTATGGAGGCCAGGTCAGTGGATATATTTGAGGCAGAGAAAGGTAGATTCATGATTAGTACAGGTGTCAGAGGTTATGGGGAGAAAGCAGGAGAATAGGGTGAGGAGGGAGGGATAGATCAGCTATGATTGAATGGTGGAGTAGACTTGATGGGCCGAATGGCCCAATTTTGTTCCTATCTCTTATGATCTTATGATGCCAATCAATCTCAGGACAACAAGTATAACTACAAAGAAAAGAGACAATATTTAGCATTTTGTGGTAAGCCTTCCTAGAACACGAATAACTTCCAATTTACAGATAATGATTTCTTATTCTACTGCTGTTTAGTCATAAGTTCATGTCATAGGAGCAGAATTAGACCATTTGGCCCATCGAGTCTACTTCGCAACTCAATCAGGGCTGATCTATCTTTCACTCTCAACCCCATTCTCCTGCTTTCAACTGTTCTAGTTCCTTCTGCTGTTTGAAGTTCTTCCCATTGTTTTCACTTGCCTGGATGTATTTCTCCAGACGAACCTTTTCCGCAATGGTTAGCATTGGGCACACTTCGGAAAGTTGAATGCTCTATCACCTTCTGGAAATTAACTCCGGTTTTTCCAGATGTCCTTCATAGGCCAGTGTTCTCATGCTGGGAATCAGCCTCAGGCACTTAGCTGCCATCCTTCCGGAGGTTGAATGTTCTCCTTGTCTCTTGGTAAAAGCTGGTTCTACAGTCCAGCTGCACTCACTGTTCCCATTGGATAAATAGTGGGTAATGGCTTACTCCAGTGAAAATATACACTATATATATACACACTAAAGGTGCCCATCTTATAAATAGCAACTATAACCACACGCAAAGAAAAATATACAGATTTGGGTGCCAGTGGTTCCAAATTATATCCAAACAAGGCCAATTTATTTCATTCATTTGACATAAATATATAGAGATACAATTTTACCTCAATCTTGTTTATAAAGAGGGCAATAGATCTTTGGAGGCAGTATTAAGCTGAGCTGTTTGACGGGAAACTGACTACCTATTTTACAGGAGAAACTCAGCGGGTGCAGCAGCATCTATGGAGCGAAGGAAATAGGCAACGTTTCGGGCCGAAACGTTGCCTATTTCCTTCGCTCCATAGATGCTGCTGCACCCGCTGAGTTTCTCCAGCGTTTTTGTGTACCTTCGATTTTCCAGCATCTGCAGTTCCTTCTTAAATGCCTATTTTACACCCTGTCTGTTTCTTGCTTTCCTTTCATAGCAGTGGAAGGTAAAATTGAGCACTTGTAAGGTTCTGGCCAATTCCGTCAGTAGCCTTTTACTTGCGTGGAAGGGTAGAGAGGGTAAGACTAGTTCCTGCCACTTTTCTCACTTTGTTTCTTTCCATCCATCTAAAATTGCTGCCTAAAAACAAAATAATGCCTATGAAAATTAGCGATGGCAATTTTGTAATTGAAAATGCAGGCATTTGTGACTGACTCAAGGCCAGAGATCCTGTTCTGAAGTACCTTTTGCAATACCTGAAGATATATCTGGTGAAGGCCATACATAGTCCATTGGCTGTACCACCGCCACTGTGTAATCTTGATGGTAGAGGGAAGCTCTAAAGAAACATCTCCCCTTCTTCTCCCAGTGAAATATGGCAGGTAACTGCTCCTTCTGGTTTAGTTTGACGTCTTTTGCAGATCTATTACTGATAAGGAAGAGTGGATGAACAAGAAATGTGAGAGATTCCAGCTGGAATTTTCTCGATGTTCAAACTAAAGCGTCATTAAGATTCCAATCATTATGACATTTGTAGTTTCGGCTGAGCATATCATTAAGGAAATTACCTTCAAAATGTTTCCAAGAATTCTTGTTCAGTTCCATCCATGCAAAATACCTAAACATGAATCTACTTGTTTAAGATGTAGGTACTTTGCTTCCCGGATTACAGAATGTAACATCATTTGCAAGGAAACATGGAACAGGGAATAGTGCAGTACAGGAACAGGTTCTTTGGCCCACCATGTACGTGCTGATCATGATGCCAATCCAAACTAATTCCATCTGTCTGCACATGATCAGTATCCCTCTATTCCTTGCCTGTCTGTCTAAATGAGTCTTAAATGTTGCTATCGTATCTCATTCATCCACCTCTCCTCCCGGCAGCACATTCCTCTATATGTACAAATACTCACCTTGCTCATCTCCTTCAAACATTCCCTTTCACACTTTAAACCAATACCTTCTAGTATTTGACATTTCCATCTTTGGAAAAGAACTCTGACCATCTACGCTATTTATGTCTCTCATCAAGTTATATCAGATGGGGCCTCAGCCTCTGATGCGCCAGAGAAAACAATCCAAGTTTCTCCAACTTCCCCTTGTAGCTAATAAACTCCAATCTAAACAGCATTCCTGGTGAGTCTCTTCTGCACCCTCTTCAACGCCTCCGTAGCAGCGCCTACATGCGGTGACTAGAAATGTAAACAATACTCCACATGTGGCTTAACCACATTTTCAACAGTTGCAGCATGACCTTCCACCTTTTATTCTCAGTGCCCCAACAAATGAAGGCAAGTGAATGCCTTATGCCTTCTTTGCCATCCCATTCATCTGCTGCAATTTTCAGGGAGCTTGCATTGCAATTTCTACCTGTACATCTGTGCTCTTCAGGGTCCTGCCATTTACTTTGTGTTTTCCTCATGCAGTTGACCTTGCAAAAATTGCATCGCCTCACACTTGTCCAGTTTAAACTCCACCTGCCATTTCTTTGCCCAAATTTCCAACTGATCTATCATGCGGCTGTATCCTATGACAACCCTCCTCACTGTCCATAGTCCCAGTACATTGTAGCAAGAGTTGCTTAGGGTGGTGATCTGGGAGCTGCAACTGCTGATGCTTAAAACAGTGTCATCATGATTCCAACAAGTCAATGATTTGTACTGTAACCCGAGTGTGTCTTAAAATGTCTGCCATGAGTGCATAGTGCAGGAACTTGTTCCATCTCCAGGGTTTCCAACCATGTCAACAGTAACAAACATGCCTAAACATGGCAAGCTTTCAGAATGAACTTCCCTGCATTAGATCAGATGCACACTGTTGATTGCAGAGCATTCAGTCCTAGTTGGAACTCTTCTCCTTGTAGATCAAGTGAAAGATCTGGATAATGTTCAGGCAGGGCTTATCAGTAGACACTAACACCAATGTCACGGGAGAGCCAGTAAATGATTGTGTCCAAATAAAGTAATTAATTACCACTCATTGACTATCAAAGGCATTACTATCGTTGACTCCCTGGAGCTCAGCACTGACCAGAAACTTAATTAATGATGCCAGCCACATCAATACTTTGTTGACCGAGCAGGCTGGAGGAAGGAACTGCAGATGCTGGTTCACACTGAAGATAGATACAAAATGGTGGAGTAACTCAGCAGAAACTTCAGAAAGGCCTGAAGAAAGGTCTCAATCCAAAACATCACCTGTTCCTTTTCTCCAGAGATGCTGCCTGACCTGCTGAGTTACTCCAGCATTTTCTGGACTCTAGTTGAATCACTGATGTTGGTGTAGAAATGGTCCATTCATAATGATATTATGCATGACAAGGTTTCCTTCACTTCACCACACAACTGCAGTAGGTGATCTAACTCCACACTTGCCTGAATGAGCTCCAACATCAAGCTGGAAATCCAATAGGATTTTGTTTGATTGTTATCCTACCCAACACTGATGCATGTTGGCCGTAGCCAACTGTACCATCTACAACTATCAATGTACCAAGGTTCTTCAACAGAGCCTTCAAACTCTACCTCCTCTATCATCAAGAGAAACACGGCCAGCAGATGCTTAGATTCTTAGAACTTACAAAATTCTTAAGGGGTTGGACAGGCTAGATGCAGGAAGATTGTTCCCGATGTTGGGGAAGTCAAGGACAAAGAGTCACAGTTTAAAGATAAAGGGGAAATCCTTTAGGACCGAGATGAGAAAAACATTTTTCACACAGAGAGTGGTGAATCTCTGGAACTCTCTGCCACAGAAGGTATTTGAGGCCAGTTCATTGGCTATATTTAAGAGGGGGTTAGATGTGGCCCTTGTGGCTAAAGGGATCAGGGGGTATGGTGAGAGGGCAGGTACAGGATACTGAGTTGGATGATCAGCCATGATCATATTGAATGGCGGTGCAGGCTCGAAGGGCCGAATGGCCTACTCCTGCACCTATTTTCTATGTTTCTTTGTTTCTATTCACTATCAAGCTCCCCTCTAAGTTGACCAAGGTTCAATAGGTAACACCATTGTTTCTGAATGTGAAGGCTGTGGATTCAGCCTAATTCTCTGGAGCCTGAATACAAATGTTTACGTTGGCATTCTAATGCTTTACTGAGAAAACGTCACACCTGCAGATAGAAGTTTAAATCACTGAGGCCCTGGCTGGTTTCTTGGAGGAATGTAAAAGATCTCAAACGCTATTCTATGGTCGTCTGGAAATTGTATTTTCATTGATGTCATCACAGTAGATAACCTCATATTTTGCTTGGGCGGTTTGCACCCCAGCGGTTTGAACATTGACTTCTCTAATTTCAGGTAGTCCCTACTTTCTCCTCCCCTTCTCAGCTCTCCCTCAGCACTCTGGCTCCACCTCTTCCTTTCTTCTCCCCCCCCCCCCACCCTCACATCAGTCTGAGGAAGGGTTTCGGCCCGAAACGTTGCCTATTTCCTTCGCTCCATAGGTGCTGCCTCACCCGCTGATTTCTCCAGCATTTTTGTGTACCTTCGAATTTCCAGCATCTGCAGTTCCTTCTTAAACAATAGATTACTTATACATTGCTATTTTCAGACGATTACTGTGCACAGGCTGGCTGCCTCGGTTCCAATATTGAAAAGGTGAAAATGCATTTCATTTTAGTTTCATAACTTGTTTTGAGTGATCTTGGGATCATGAAACGTGAGACATAAATGTGAGTCAGTTTTTTCACGTCATGCATTATTTTGATTTGCAAATATACAGTCAACTGCAGTAGTCATTTACAGTTACCACACACCACGGTGGTTCAAATAGACACATCATCAGTACCATTCCATGGCCAATTAGGGATAGGCAATGAAACTGGGTCTTGCAACTATACATCAGAAGGTGCAACTCCAGAGCCAATAAGATAATGGGAGACCCCCTTCCACCCCAGCAACTGACTGTTCCAGCTGCTACGGTCAGGCAAACGCCTCTGTTGCCATGCTGTAAGAATGGAGAGGATGAGAAGGAGTTTCTTCCCAGAGGCCAATCGGACTGTAAACTCCTATCTCACCAGGAACTAACTTTACTGTACCATTTTACTGTTTTTTTAAAAATTGCTGTTTTTTCCTTTTTCTTTCCTCCCACAAATATGTAATATGTGAATATGTGATTCTGTTCCATTCTGTTTGTAGTTCGTTTGTTTGGTTGTTTGTTTTTTTTGCACAATCCGCGAGCATTGCCACTTTTCATTTCACTGCACATCTCGTATGTGTATGTGACGAATAAACTTGACTTGACTTGACTTGCACCTCCACCTTAACCATTGACTTGTTCCATCGCCAGGGTAGCATGTGCATGCTCTGTATTAGTGATCAAGGCTTCAACTGCACCCAACACCTTTAATGTGACCCACTGTACTTTCAATGACAAGAACAACAAAAAATCAGGAACATGATCACAAATGACATTTCCCTCAAAGGCAGCTGTGGGTCAGCTGGTAGCACTCCTGACTTAAGATCTAAAATATCAGTAGAATTTAGAAATTTACTATCTGAGTGTTTCATTGCATTGCCTGTGAATTGGTGGAAATGTGTCAACCTCGATAACAATCAGCACGGGAGCACCTCAAGGCTGCGTGCTCAGCCCCCTGCTGTACTCACTCTATACCCATGACTGCGTAGCGAACCACAGTGCGAACTCCATCATCAAGTTTGCTGACGACACCACTATCGTGGGGCGTATCACTGATGGGGATGAGTCAGAATACAGAAGAGAGATCGAGCAACTGTCCATATGGTGCCAGCGCAATAACCTGGCCCTCAACACCAGCAAAACCAAGGAACTGATTGTGGACTTTGGAAGGAGTAGGAGGGGGACCCACAGCCCCATTTATATCAAGCGGGTCGATGGTTGAAAGGGTCAAGAACTTCAAATTCCTGGGCGTGCACATCTCTGAAGATCTTTCCTGGTCCGAGAACACTAACGCAATTATCAAAAAAGCTCATCAGCGCCTCTACTTCCTGAGGAGATTACGGAGAGTCGGATTGTCTAGGAAGACTCTCTCTAACTTCTACAGGTGCACAGTCGAGAGCATGCTGACCGGTTGCATCGTGGCTTGGTTCGGCAATTTGAGCGCCCTGGAGAGGAAAAGACTACAAAAAGTAGTAAACACTGCCCAGTCCATCATCGGCTCTGACCTTCCTTCCATCGAGGGGATTTATCGTAGTCGCTGCCTCAAAAAGGCTGGCAGTATCATCAAAGACCCACACCATCCTGGCCACACACTCATCTCCCTGCTACCTTCAGGTAGAAGGTACAGGAGCCTGAAGATTGCAACAACCAGGTTCAGGAATAGCTACTTCCCCACAGCCATCAGGCTATTAAACCTGGCTCGGACAAAACTCTGATTATTAATAACCACTTTCTGTTATTTGCACTTTACCAGTTTATTTATTCATGTGTGTGTATATTTATATCATGGCATATGGACACATTTATCTGTTTTGTAGTAAATGCCTACTATTTTCTGTGTGCTTAAGCAAAGCAAGAATTTCATTGTCCTATACAGGGACACATGACAATAAACTCACTTGAACTTGAACTTGAACTTGAAGAGGCGTTGAGATTTCTAGGATAATTTAAGTACCTAATGCTGAAAGTTTTGCTCAGGTTAAAGTGAATATCTTCCGGATATTTATTCCCAATTGTGGTCAATGTGGCATTTCTGAACGAGTGCCACACTGGAAGAGGTGCTCTCTTTCAGGTTAAAGTTTAAGCTGACCTCCTGACTGGCCTCTTGGATGGATGTCAAAGTAGAGCTACTCTAAAGCCAACTGTGCAGGAATGATATGCATGGAACTTACCTGGATTTTAAAGTTCTCATAAATTATGCTACAGTGATGGAAAACAGCCGATAATCTGCTATTTGCATGACCATAGAAGATAGTTATCTCAATGGTAACATTCAAAACATGAAAGGACTGAAAATAGGACATAATAGAAAGGCTGATGCAGAAAATGGCAAATAATTTGTTTAAACTTTAATTAACATATGTTTGAACTCCAGGCTATGACTTTTTTTGGGATTCTCTTGCAAATTCTCATGGATGTTATATAACTTGTTAACTGTATGTTAAATTATTATTAAAAATAGTTATTGTTATGTATTTAACAACATTTCTACCTGTATTCGTTATTTGGAAGAGTATTCTAAAAGATTGAAAAAGCATATTGATTGATATCAGTAAATTTATGCACTTTTGCGATTGATCTTCTGCCTCACTTGAAATTTAAGGTAATGTTTTTATCTGGCTGTTCTGTTGGGTGTTTTGCACAATTATTCATGTTCATTAGTTATAGGAGCAGAAATAGGCCATTTGGCCCATCAAGTCTACTCCATCATTCAATCATGGCTGATCTATCTTTCCCTCTCAACCCCATTCTCCTGCCTTCTCGCCATAACCCCTGACACCCGTACTGATCAAGAATCTATCAATCACCACCTTAAAAATATCCTTTGACTTGGCCTCCACAGCCGTCAGTGGCAATGAATTCCACAGATTCACCACCCACCGACTAAAGAAATTCCTCTTCATCTCCTTTCTAAAGGTACGTCCTTTTGTTCTGAGGCTATGACCTCTGGTTCTAGACTCTCCCACATGTATCAGAATTCCCAGTTATTTCACAAATTATTCTTTGAACTTTAGGACTGTGGCCCTGATATTGAGAGTGTCCCGCAGTTTACAAGAGAATGGAATTTAGCAGGTTAGTTGATGTGGTGACACCTGTTCCCTGACATATGGCTGGCTAGCACGCAACAAATGCTTTTCACTGTACCTTGGTCAGTACACATGACAATAAACTAAACTGAATGGGCAGTGCAGTAAGGATACATTTTATGCTTTATATCAAGTCAAGTCAAGTTTATTCGTCACATACACATACGAGATGTGCAGTGAAATGAAAAGTGGCAATGCTCGCGGACTTTGTCCAAAAAGACAACAAACAAACAACCAAACAAACTACAAACAGAATGGAACAGAATCACATATTCTTTTAAATATTGTGGGCGGAAGGAAAAAGGGAAAAAAAACAGCAATTTAAAAAAAAGCAGTAGAGTGGTTCAGTAAAGTTAGTCCCTGGTGAGATAGGAGTTTACAGTCCTAATGGCCTCTGGGAAGAAACTCCTTCTCAACCTCTCCGTTCTCACGGCATGGCAACGGAGACATTTGCCTGAACGTAGCAGCTGGAACAGTCCGTTGCAGGGGTGGAAGGGGTCTCCCATGATCTTATTGGCTCTGGAGTTGCACCTCCTGATGTATACATTATTCATAACATTTACAAATATACAATATATTTACATATCGCTATTCATAGTACAAGACATGCCATTTCACATGCTTACACGATTTATACCAGAGCAACATGACATAGATTATTTTTTCACCTGTACTCTTTGGCCAATATGGTTCAAAGTTACATTGTTTGTCATATATGCAACAGCACAGTGACATTCTTTTTGCATATAATACACATGAAGGCACCACCTTGTTTGGCGCCATTTGGTACCATGAGGCAAAGTTGAGTCATAGTGTAATAGAGTGATACAGTGTGGAAACAGGCCCTGCGGCCCAACTCGCCCCCACCGGCCAACATTGTCCCAGCTACACTTGTCCCACTTGCCCAATCTTACAGCATGATTCACCCCAATGGACTAATCTGTGGCTCTTCGCTGGACTTCTTCCAGCACTTGAAGGTCTCCCTTGTGCATTGAGCACTTCTACCACAGGAATTTCCCAGTAATTCACTTAACCGAAAACAAAAGAGGTGATTTGACACCTCATATTGAAAGCAGAACTTGTGTAACTTATTCGGGGCATCTTCCTGAACATTGAGCACTGGTGTTTCGTGTAATTAGCTCTCTGGAGCCCAACTAAATATTAATTTCATTTATTCACTTCAACTACCACTTTGAGACTCAGATTTTCAAAAACAAAATACAACATCCTGATTTTGTGATCCTGAGTTAATTTTAGTTTAGTTTAGTTTAGCGATACAGCACAGAAACAGGCCCTCAGGCCCACTGAGTCCTTACTGACCAGCGATCCCCGCACATTAACAATATCCTACAGACTTGGGACAATTTACATTTATACCAAGCCAATTAGCCTGCAATCCTGCACGTCTTTGGAGTGTGAGAAGAAACCAAAGATCTCGGTGAAAACCCACGCAGTTCATGGGGAGAACGTGCAAACTCCGTACAAACAGCACCCGTAGTCCGGATCGAACCTGGGTCCTGGCGCTATAAGCAGCAACACTACCACTCCGCCACTGTGGCACCCTGATGATGATGCTTATTCTCTATCTGCATCATATTTAATTCCCAATTTCACACAATACAATCATTCACCTCCCATTTCAGTAAAATTGCTTTGCTATAAATACAACTGCCTTAAATAATTGTTCCCCCAACTTGACCTTCTCCCTTTGATTTAATACTGTGTGGATGCCATCAATATAGGGCACCTATCAACCATGGAAAATCAATTGAAAGCATTGTTGCAGCAATGATGTATCAGGGGATGCTTCTGACAGGTAGCAAGGCAATACTCTGGAGGAAGAGAGGTAAAAACACAGGGGATCACCTTGACAGTGCCCTGCATGCCAGCTCAAGTTCACTTTTTGTAGGAAGGAACTGCAGATGCTGCTCTACACCGAAGACAGAAACAAAATGCTGGAGAAGCGGGACAGGTAGCATCTCTGGATAGAAGGAATGGGTGATGAAAGATGGGTGACCTCTGAAGAAGGATCTAGACCCGAAATGTCCAGAGATGCTGCCTGTCCCGCTGAGCTATTACAGCATTTTGTGCCTATTTCAAGTTCACTTTGACAGATATACACATTTTTGGACTACCCAAGTTATCCATCTGGCAGCCAAAATAGAATGAATGTTTAAGAGAATCAGAAAAAGTATAAAAGGTGAAAACTGGAAGATCTGCTTTGATAACGATAGTATTATTAGCCTCCACACTACAGATAGACTTAAAATGTCAGCGTGTCAGGTAACATCCCCAGAGAACATGGATGGGTGACATTTCTGGTCAGAACTCTTCTCATATGTTCATAAGTTCTTGGAACAGAATGAGTCAATTTGTCCCATGAAGTCTGCTCCACCATTCAATCATGACTGATCTGTCTACCCCTCTCAACCCCATTCTCTTGCCTTCTCCCCATAACCGCTGACGTCCTTACAAATCAAACCTGAAACGTCACCTATCCATGTTCTCCAGAGATGCTGCCTGACCCGCTGAGTTACTCCAGCACTTTGTGTCTATCTTTGGTATAAACCAGCATCTGCAGTTCCTTGTTATTATATATAGCTTCAACACTGTTGTGGTTTCAAGAGGAAAACTAAACTAGGCAAAATCATGTGCTGATCATGTAATGGAAAACAATGAGATATATTTACAATGCAAATTATCTTGAGCCAGTTCACAATGCTCACATCATTGTGTTTTGTGTATACACGCAAGGGAAAAAAGCATCAGGGCGAGACATTTAACTAGAGTTATTACTCAGGCTGTGTAAATAAAACAGAAGGTATAATATTTTTGTATAGGATGTATGGCAGACAATTGTTTATAAAGGTTTTACTAACATGTCTGTGAACTCCTGCAGGCCCGTCTGAAGCTTTTCACAAAGGGGGTGGCATGACAGGATTTTAAAAAATGTATGTGAAATTATGTGCGGGCAACCAACTTCAAGAGTACAAAGCTTGAAGTCCCTCGCGGCTGGGGTCCAGGGCCCGCTTAAGGGCCCTGGGAGCTCTGGGGTTTTAGATGCTCTCATCTGAGCCTTATTTTGGAGCATTTTTGCACCAAATTTACGACCAATATTTCAGAAATAATTTTGGTTGAGTCAAGAGTAATGAGTGGGTGGAATGGGATGATTGGGATCATTGTTGTATACATTTTTTGAAATCAAGAATTGAAGTTGTCCTTGTTTTAATAATCAAGTTGTACTGTTGTAAAATGTTATGTAAAATGTTATAAAGCATGCAAAAACTGCAAATGAAATACTGTAAGTTTTGCAGTAAAGAAAACCTTTTTTTAGAAAATGTTTTGTGTGTAGATTTGATTGCCTGTTACTGTTCGACTGTGTTAGTGTGTGCACTGCACCTTTAATGGTCCTCCTGACCGAACAACTTCACATCAAATCAATTTCAACATGGAATATTGATGTGAATACAACATTTAGTTCAACTTCAATTTCCATCATGAAAATTGAAGTCAAACTAAATGGTGCATTTACATTACTATGATCGCTATCAAACTAACCTATTTTACTTCGGAGTCACGTGAGTGACTACGTGAAGAACCCGCTCAGCGCGCATGTGCGGCATTAATGCCAGCAGTGCAACAGCGGCTGCAGCGGGAGTTAGGCGCTCCCGCTACAGAATGAAACGGACCGTCAGGTGAGTACCCTGAGGTCGGGTTTCTATTACAGGGGAGCCTTTTTCTGCTTCTGTTTTACAGGCAGAGAAAAAGGCTCTGGAACAAAACTGTCCCCCGTTCAAGGAGGAACGTTTTTCCGTCGGGGAGGGGGGCAGCAACAGGCGGTAGGAGCATTTACCCAGTGTTCCGCTATTCCCCGACACCATCCCGAGCGCAGCCCGCTAGTACCTGAGCAGCGGGCTGGATGCATAGCCACCCGAAGAGGCATCCGGCAGGTGTTCCCGATTTCGGACGGGACGTCTCTCCACCCACACGAGGGGAGAGAGAGCCGTCTGAGCCGCTGGAGCGGCTCTCGGAGCAGGTGCCTGCGAGACGCGCTGCTTGAGGGGCGCTCTCGCTTCTACAAGGCACAAAAGCTCTAGAAGAACCTGTCCCCCGCTCGACTCCAACGGAGGAGCGTTTCATTGCAGGGGGGCAGTAACAGGCGGTAGGAACAATTACCGGGCGCTCCGCTATCCCCATCACTGCGCCGAGCCCAGTCCCGCTAGTGCCTGAGCTGCAGGCTGGATGTTTAGACATCCGAAGAGGCATCCGGCAAGTGGCTTCCGACTTGTCAGAGGGGACGTCTCTCCACCCGCATGGGAGAGAGACAACCGCCTGAGCCGCTGGAGCAGGAGCTCCTGCGAGACACGCTACGTGAGGGGCAGTCTCGCTGGAGGGTTCAGGCATACCCTCCACAGTGCCTAGGCACTGCCCATCGCTTCCTCCTTAGTGTGGTTAGCTTTGGGGTGACCAGTGGCTGGGCTGGTCATGAAGAGGGGTCATTGGCTGAACAACATCGGGAGTATGCTTGAGGTACAGGATCAGGAAGAGCTGCTGGGTGTGGCCGCTATGTGGCTCCACCACTAGCGAGATGGCTTTTCAGTCTCAACTGATGGCCAGCTTACTACCTGTTCTTTTCAAAAATCTCCAAGACAGGTAGTCATGAGGCGTTGGATTTCATCACGTTTCCCCTAAATTGCATTTACTCAAAGTGGCCACCATTATTGGAGGGTACATTGAGCATCGCTTTAAAAAAGCCAAAATATCAAAAAATTAATTTGATATCCCTGACGTCGGCTATCATTTTCGCATGCTCTTTCCAGAGGGTCACGGTAGTATGGCAAAACACCTGACCTACTGTTTGCAGTGTTCCGCAACTTCTCAGGAAGTTACAAAACCTGCCCTAAAAAAACGCTGACCTCACAAAAACTGGACGAAGTGTCCAAAATATCGGCGCAAGAGGGCAGGGTCTGGAATGAGCACCACACGTAAACCAGTCAGCAGTACCTCTAACGCGTCCACCAGGAGGGTCCACCTCATGGCACTGGTGAAAGCTCGGGGCCTGCATGCCAATCCCGTAAGCCTTCCAGGCCAAGGCCCAGAGCAGGCCCCATGGAAAATGCGCCACCCCCCACCACCACCACCAAATCAGACAACGTGCAAGACTCGTTGGACCGGCAGGAAACAGAAGAATACCCATAACCATGGAGGTAGGTGGGCCTGGTTCCTACCAACGTATAGAAAATAGGGGCTTAATACTAACAGGGGGGAGATTACACCTGTTTTAAGAAGCACGGGAGTCTATCACGTGATCAGTATATACTCAATGGCTTTAGTGGATACAAAATACAATTCATACTAGAAAAATTGCCACCAGTTCAACATTTATCCCAGAGGGTATTTTCCCTCTCCGTTAAAGAAACGAGAGGGACAAGCTGTACTGGTGAGACTAATTACAAAGGGTATCATGGGAAACATGAACCCTTGGAATTCGTATCAAATATTCGTCACTAAACCCAAAAAGATGTTGGATGTCGCATCATCATTGACTTAACTTCACTAAATATGGTTGTTAAGTATATACATTTCAAAATGGAAACGGTTGTTACTGCCAAACAACTAATTTCCAAAGGATACTTCATGGCAAGCATTGATCTTAAAGATGTTTACTATTTTAGTACCATTCACAAGGATCATCGCAGATACCTGAAATTTACCTGGATGGGGCAGCTATGGCAATTTAAAGCGTTACCCAATGGGAAAATAGGCAAGACCATGGAATTGACTATGTTAGCTGTATCAGCTGCCAAACAGTTATTCGAAACCCTGGGATTGTCTTACATCCAGATAAATCTAAGTTGAAGCCATCCACAATCATGGACTACTTGGGCTTCACAATTAATTCAGTCTACGTGACTGTAACTTTGCCAAGAGACAAAACAGTTGAATTGGCACAATCATGCAACAATTTAATGGTCCACGTACTCCCAACTATTCGACAAGTAACAGAGTAATTGGGAATATGGTAGCAGCATTTCCGGCTACACAATTCAGACCTTTGCACTGTCAAAACTTACAAAGAGCAAAGGTACAGGCACCAAAACGACATACAGGTCATTATGATCGTGTCATGAAGTCACCCACTGAAGCAATATCATAACTACAGTGGTGGGCAAAAAATGTTTGGCATAATTTCAACCTATTATCATCACTAACAAGTAGTAGATGGACTAACCCAGAATCATCGTTACCACTTACACTGGGCATTAATTATCTACAGATGTTTGGTGACTTTTATGGTTTAAAAGCATATGCACAAATATGCATCACTTGCATGTACGGTTACAAATAGATAATACTACGGTGGCAGCCTACATTAACCATATGGGCGGCATAAAATCGGTATCATGCGACAAGTTGGTCAACACAATTTGGCAATGGTGTGTCGAAAGACATATTTGGCTATCAGTAACTTACCTGCCAGGTAAGCTAAATACAGTGGCAGACACCAGGTCACGTAAATTTAATGACAATGGATGTTAAACCCCAACTAATTTGCAAAAATTATCATGCAATATGGCACGCCAGATATCGATTTATTTGCATTAAGGCTAAATCACCAGGTACCTATGTATGTCGCTTGGGAACCAGACCCTGAGGCAGCAGTGGTAGATGCGTTCGCGCTGGATTGGGGAAATTCTTCTTCTATGCATTTCCTCCCTTCTGCCTCATCAGTTGGGGACTACGCACAATACAAATGGACTCTGCTTCAGGTATTTTGATAGTACCCGACTGGCCTACACAGCCATGGTTCCCAAAACTCCATGACAAGTTTGTTGAAACTCCGATGGTATCCCCAGTGACCCAGAGTAATTAACACCCAGTGTCGGGCACAAGCCACCCGTGCCATGAAAATCAAACTCCTGGGTTGCAGATTCTGCACAAACCACTTCTGGGACTGGGATTATCAGAACAAACCATCGACATCATGTCAGCATCCCTTCGAACATCCACTAAAAAACAGCACTTGTCCAGCATCAAGAAATGGGAGAAGTACTGCTTGGATAAAATTAAATTAAATTTCTTTATTTATATAGCACATTTTTAGTCAACTTGCATTGACCCCAAAGTGCTTCACATAATTACATCCACACACACAGGCAAAGGTGGGTGAAGTGTCTTGCCCAAGGACACACACAGGCAAAGGTGGGTGAAGTGTCTTGCCCAAGGACACACACAGGCAAAGGTGGGTGAAGTGTCTTGCCCAAGGACACAACGACAGTATGCACTCCAAGCGGGATTCGAACCAGCTACCTTCCGGTTGCCAGCCGAACACTTAGCCCATTGTGCCATCTGTCGTCCTTGGGACCACCTACTCAACCGCTACAGTTACCAACGTACTGGAATTCCTGGCGAACCTTCACCACGATGAAGGACTCAGCTACAGAGCCATCAACACGGCTAGAAGTGCCATGCCTGTCTATTTAAAACCAGCTCCAGGACAACAGGCCATGGGGTCCCACCCGCTGGTGGTCAAACTAATGAAGGGTATTTACAACTCTAACCCCCTAGACCAAGTGTGGTCCTGACATACCTCAGGGGATGGCCACCAGCCAGACCCCTTAACCTGGAACAATCTATGCTCAAAACACTCATGTTGATGGCACTTGTATCTGCACAGAGGGTCCAGTCACTACACCTATTGCGACTGGACAACATGATCACAGCTCCAGACCAGATCTGTCGTTATCCAGCGACAGATCAAACAGAGCAGACCAGGAACACCTAATCCAGTCGTGGAATTCCGGGCTTACCCACCAGAACCACGGTTATATGCCATGACCCACCTACTATCCTACATAGACACAACCAAAATATTCGAGGGAGATGAAAAGCCTTGTGGGTCAGTCATAAAAAACCTTATGGTCGGGTGACGAGCCAAACCATTGCGAGATGGCTCAAGCAGGTGCTAAAAACTGCTGGGATAAACACTAACATGTACAAATTTTATTCCACCAGGGCAGCATCCACGTCGACGGCTAAAAGAATGGACATGCCTATAGACCACATCCTGGCTACAGCAGGATGGTGGGGGGAAAGACCGTTCAGAAATTTTATAATAAGCCGTTGGCAAAACCTGTTTTATTTGCAGTAAAGATTTACGGACTGCAAATATTTAATTTAAGCCCAGGGGAGCAATTTAATTTCTTTGTTGTTATTGTTAAAAAATACCATTGTGTTTTTCATCAAACAGATTCATTGGTTGATTACGATAACACTTCCTCCCTCAAGAACTTCGGCAGTGAGTGAAATAAAACTGTTACACGGTTTGAAATCACAGAGCTTTGAAGTCTTCACGTAGTCACTCACGTGACTCCGAAGTAAAATAGTAAGATTAAACGAGAACTTACCAGTTTGAAGTTTGATCTATATTTTATGAGGAGTTACGATGAGGGATTACGTGCCCTCCGCTCCCACCCTCATAATATGGGTCAAACTGATAACTGATGTCACCTTTTCTTTACTATGTTTACTTCAATAACTGTGTCTGTCTGTGATTCCACACCGCTGTTTGGAAGTATGCCGCGCATGCGCGCTGAGCAGGTTCCTCACGTAATCCCTCATCGTAACTCCTCATAAAATACAGATCAAACTTCAAACTGGTAAGTTCTCGTTTAATCTTACTATTTTACTGCCATACTATTATAACAAATTCTAGTTCCAAGATCACAAATCACATTTTGAATTCTCAAACACAATATGATTGTGAATAATTGCAGAGCTGCCAAGTTTCACCGAGCATTTCTGTATTTAGATGGCTGAAAATCAGTATTTTGTTGGGGAAATCGATATTTCTCACAAAAATGCAATAGAACTTACTATACAGAAACTGGATTTTTGAAAATCAGTATTTTGCATGCAACCTCATGTATTCTCAAATATCAGTGTGGAATACTGAAAATCAGTACCACTGAATTGTGAAACCATTTTTGAAATGTGAATTTATAATTCTTGATTTTGATTCAATCATATCCTTATAACTATAAAACTGATCTTGGATGTGTGTGTGTGTTTATTTATTTATTTGTTTGTGTGTTTTCACATATTCTCGGAATAACGACGCGTGAATGAGAAATTGTTTACATATTCTGGTAGAGATTTACCCCCTGGAGTCCGAAATTGGCTTAACTGAAAATGTTGTGCTTTATTTCTTGAGTTATTGAGTTATGTTCACAATTCCGATCAAACTTTGAAATCAAAACGCATGTTTTGCGCTGATGATGAGACAATGGATCTGCCTACCTGTAGTCTGCTTGCGCTGCGACTGACGTAATCTCCCACCCCTCCCTCCTCCCGCCATTGTTCAAAAGTGGCCCTGTCGACTGAAGACGGCGTTGGCCCAACCGGTGCTCTTCGAAACCCACTCGCTCGAGCCTCGGCTCGGGTCTCTCCCCCTCCCCTCTCTCCCCTTCCCCTCTGTCCCCTCCTATCTCTCCCCCTCCCCTCTCTCTCGCCCCCTCTCTCCTCCCCTCTCTCTCCTACCCTCTCTCCCCCTCCTCTACCCCCCTCCTCCCCTCTGTCTCCCCCCTCTCTCCCCCTCTCTCTCTCCCCCCTTTCTTGCCCCCCACTCCCCCCCCCTCTCTCTCCCCTCTCTCTCTCCTCCCCACTCTCTCATCTCCTCTCTCACCCTACTCTCTCTCTCCCCCTCTCTCTCCTCCCCTAATGGTAATTTTTTAACATATTCTGGTAGAGATTTTCCCCCTGGAGTCCAAAATCACCTTATCTGAAAATGTCTTGCTTTATTTCTCGAGTTATTCATGAAATTCTCAAAAATCTGACAAACTTTGAAGTCTGCGTCATCTTGCTCGTGCTGCAATTGTCATCACCCCCCCTCGCTGCCCACTCCCCACTGCTCCTCTCCCCCCTCCTCTCCCCCCCCCCCCTCCTCCTCTTCCCTCCCCTCCTCTCCCTCCTCTCCCCCCCCCCCACCCTCTCTCCTACCCTCCTCTCCCCCCTCCTCTGACAAAGGCAGTCTGGCTGTTAGGCCATTCCAGGACCCTTTTTAATAATACAAAGAAGACATTTAATTGTCAAGTGGAATGTGCTGCATCTAATAATAAAAATGTTACAATGTATTGATGTTTAGTATTCACTGTTAACAGCAAGGGAGTAGTGGTAATAGGTAAAATTAAGTTCTTATCTCCACAAATTATGGTGGCACGGTGGCGCTGGGTAGAGTTGCTGCCTTACAGCGCCAGAGACCCAGGTTCGATCCTGACTGCGGTGCTGTCTGTATGGAGTTTGGACGTTCTCCCCGCGACCTGTATGGGTTTCACCGGGCGCTCCAGTTTGCTCCCACACTCCAAAGACGTACAGGTTTGTAGGCTAATTGGCTTCGGTTAAATTGTAAATTTCCTCAAGTGTGTGCTGGATAGTGTTAGTGTTCGGGGATCACTGATCAGCGTGGATTCGGTGGGCCGAGGGGCCTGTTTCTGTGCTGTATCTCTAAACTAAACTAAACGAAAAAATGACAACAAGCTTAAGTAACATGTGCTGCTGAGATTCTGGACTGTAAGGATTATGATTTTCATGTTTTACAACACTGGCCCCTGTATCTTCCAATACCAAATCTCTATTCAATGGAACTTCCTCCCTAAACTTACCAAATCCTCTATTTCTCTTCTCCTTTAAGACGTTCCTTAAAACCTATGACTCTGTGCAAGATTTTGGTCAATGGTTGTAATATTTTATGTGGCTCTGCAACTATTGTTTGATAATTGGAATTGAACACCTTAACTAGTAACTAGGAAGGAGTTAACCTGGGTTTAAACAGAGCAGTGTAGGAAGGAACTGCAGATGTTGGTTTACTTCAAAGATAGACACTAAATGCTGGAGTAACTCAGCGGGATTGGTAGCATTTCTGGATAGAAGGAACGGGCGATGTTTCCGGTCGAGACGAAGAAAGTTCTCGACCCGAAACGTCTCCAATTCCTTCTTTACAGAGATGCTGCCTGGTCCACTGAGTTACTCCAGCATTTTGTGTTCAAACAGGGCAGATTATATCGGACTAACCCTCTTCATGTTTCTGGGGGAAATGCCAACCCAAGTAACCCCTGTGAGGTTCTGATACACTGTACTCCGATTTTTAGTAAACATTTGATGGTAGCATTATGAAAAAAGGATTTACTGTGAAAAAATCATCCTGGATAAAACCCAGAGGTGGGAAAACCATTGACTGAAAGTGAGGGCAATGCAGGTATTGGTGAGGAGACCAATACCTGCAGAGATAAGGATGAATCTCACATTGTTCCTGATCTGTATGACTTGAACATTAACCTAGAAACATTAACCTGATGGGAAGGGTGGAGTGTCCGCAAGAAAAACCTAAGAAATTACAAAATACATCCCCCCACCAAGTTTACTTTAGGGTTTAGCTTCGGAGTCGTGTTCGTAATCTGAACAGTTTGTCAGTCGAAGACTCAGCCACTTCAGATTCAGATTCAGATTCAGATTCAATCTTTATTGTCATTGTGCAGTGTACAGTACAGAGACAACGAAATGCAGTTAGCATCTCCCCCAGAAGAGTGAACATAGAATAATGAGCAATACATATATATATGTACATACAGTCGTAGTAGTGCAATTTTTCTGGGGGAAGGAGTGGGGGGGGGGGGGTGACTGGCAATCACCAAGGTGCAGAGTTAAGTAATGTAACAGCCGCAGGGAAGAAGCTGTTCCTGGACCTGCTGGTCCAGCAACGGAGAGACCTGTAGCGCCTCCCGGATGGTAGGAGGGTAAACTGACTGTGGCTGGGGTGAGAGCAGTCCTTGACGATGTTGCGCGCCCTTTGCAGACATTGCTTGGTTTGGACAGACTTGACAATATCTTTAAATAAAAACACAGGCCAACCAAGGCCAGCGTGTAGTTAAACCAGGGAGTTTAACTCAACCTGGATTACTCCATCCATACATGCTCCAGCAATTTTGTGTACGTTCGATATTCCAGCATCTGCAGTTCCTTTTTGAACAGTTTAACTCAACCATTCAGTTAAAGATAGACACAAAATGCTGGAGTAGCTCAACGGGACAGGCAGCATCTCTGGAGAGAAAGAATGGTTGAGGTTTAGGATCGAGACTCTTCTTCAGAGCCTCAACCATTCAATTGTTGCTGTGAACCAATATTCCACACTTCCGTAGATGTCTGCCACACCATAGCCACCGGAAAATCCATCCAACTGGCTCCTCAAACACTTGTTTGTATTTACGGGACTGTAATTGGAGTGTTTGTAACCTGGGGAATACATGCAACCTGGAATATACTTGCAAATTAAGTAATATAAAGCAGATGAATTCAATACACATCATTCTCTCTGAGGCTCCAGGGTTGAGGATGACTTGCTTTCACTTCAAGCCTGGTTGTGGAATATGTCCGATCATGAATTCTTTTAACATGAGAACACAACCAGCTACTACATGCATCTGACTGAGCAAGGTCTTGGTTCAATGGTACGATGAATGTTTACATGCACACACACACAGAGCAAATAGAACAGTGAATTAGTTAGGAAAGGCACCAGTCAAAGAGGACCACGCCACTGACAAAGCAGAATGACTGCAGAGTAGCAATTGTCTAATTAAACAGAATCCTGAGCTCTGCTGCCAAATCAGTAGCCTGAGTCAGAGGATGCATTTCTAAAGCTGGAGCTCGGGCTGCACCTTACATATTGCATCATCCAAGCTCTGGAAACGTTGCAGTTAAAGGCACTGTGGCTGACTCTTCAAATGCTGCGGTTGAGTTAGTGAGAAAATCTGGAGATGGATTTTAGCTGTGTCGGAAGCGTGTGAATTATATCTGTGTAGCTAATTGAGAATCCAGATGTGTCCACATCTTTTTCACAAGTAAATAAGAACCTTTTGTGTTAGAAATTGCCTGCTATATGATCTCCTTGAATATATTTGTACAATGTATGCATTATTATAAGTTCGTAAGTTAAAGGAGCAGATTGGCTCACTGCTCTATTTAATCATGGCTGATCTATCTTTCCCTCTCAACCCCATTCTCCTGCCTTCTCCCCATAATCCCTAACACCCGTACTAATCAAGAACCGATCAATCTCCACCTTAAAAATATCTACTGTCTTGGCCTCTGCAGTCTTCTATGGCAATCAATTCCACAGATTCACCACCCGCTGATTAAAGAAATTCCTGCTCAAAGGTATCAAAGGTATCAAAGGTATTTTATTGGTCACATTCACATACACCTAGGTGTAGTGAAGTGAAATGCTTCTAGCCATTTTGCAGCACATAAAGAAGGAATACAGACATAACATTAATAAGAGTTTTAAACATAAAGAACATACCCCCACAATGGTTCCCATTATGAGGGAAGGCACAAAGTCCAGTCCCCAACCCCAGTTCACCCATAGTCGGGCCTATTGAGGCCTCCACAGTTGCCTCTACGGAGGCCTGATGTTCCAGGCCGTTCTCGCCGGGTGATGTTGCTCCGGCGTTGGGAGAGTCCTCTCAGCAGCTTGGGAACCCTGGAACGGCCGCTTCCGTACTGGAGGCCGCGGCTTCCAAAGCCAACAAGGCCGCGCCGGTTGGAGCTCCACAACTGGCGATCTCATCTAGAGATCCCAGGCTCCCGGTGTAAAGTCGGCGCCGCCGCCCGCAGCTGGTCGCTCCACAGTCCCGCAGCTCCGCGATGTTTTCCTCAGCGATCTTCAGCTCACCGGAGCTCCGGCGCGGCGACCCGGGCAAGGCATCGCCCGCTCCGCGATAGCGCTCCAGCGCTGTGCCGCCGCCGAAGCCGAGGTTCTGGGCGGTCCCCGACAGGAAACGCCGCTCCAGGCCCGCTGGTAGGCCGCGAGGACGGGTCGAAGCTGCAGCCCGGAGAAAAGCTGCCTCTCCGACCAGGTAGGGACCCTGAAAGGTAGTTTCCCCCTCCCCCCCCCCCCACACATAAAAAAGTCTAGACCTCCAAACAAAACACTTAACTAACTAAAATAAAAAATAAAGAGATGAAGAGACAGACAGCTGCTGGCTGGGCAGCCGTGCACAGGACAGCGCCCCCGCTCATCTCCTTTCTCAAGGTATGTCCTTTTATTCTGAGGCTAAGCACCCTGGTCCGAGGCTCTCCCACTAGTGGAAACATCCTCTCCACATCCACTCTATCCAAGCCTTTCACTATTCGATTATTATTTTAAGCATTTGGTGCATTTTGGTAACATATGGAAACCAAATGGATACAAACGGATTCTGAAGAAGGGTTTCGGCCCGAAACGTTGCCTATTCCCTTCGCTCCATACATGCTGCTGCACCCGCTGAGTTTCTCCAGCACTTTTGTCTACCAAACGGATACATGTGTTTTTGGATGTTGTGAGAGCTTTACTTCCTTGGTTGTGGCTTCATGGAAACTGAGGGGAAACGGGGAGTAACATGGGTAAAGATCCCACACAGTAGCTTTAGGAAAACCCCAGCAACTCCGAATGAAGCCGAATCTCGTCACCAGTGTGAGTGTCACTATCAACGAGCAGGGACAAGCAAATCAAGACAAAATAGCAGAATCAGGGGAAGGTAAAGCAGCATTGGAATATCTGGAAGGAAATCACAGGGAGTCTAGGTGGAGGGCAGAGTCCCTTTGGAGAGCAGAGGAGAATCTGAATGCAGAATGGGTGAGGAATGGGGTGGGTTGGATGGAAAGGTGAGGAATCTGAATGGGGAGTTTGAGTAAGTTTGAATGGGTGGTGGGGGAAGGCTTGTGGTGGTAGGTGTGGCTAGGGAATGGGGGTAGGTTTGGTTGGGGATAGGGGAGGTGTGGATGGGGAGTGAGTGTATGTTTGGATGGAGTGTGGGAGAACATTTGAAATTGAATTTGAATTTGAAATAATTTAATTGCCACACAACCAAGGTCGGTGGTATTTGGGTTGCCAGCAGCGGTACAATAATAAAGAACACAACCACAATAAAAATTTTACACAAACATCCACCACAGCATTCATCACTGTGGTGGAAGGCACAGAGCTTGGCCAGTCCTCCTCCATTTTCCCCCGTGGTCGGGACCTCCACCCTCCACAGCCGTTGCTGCGGGCGTCCAGATGGTAAGGGACAAAGTCAAATTCAAGGTGAGTCCAGGATCGGCTCTTCCCAACCAGAGACCGCGGCTTCAGGCTGGTGTAGGCCGCAGGCCGGCGGTCAAAGTTTTAAAGTACCTGCCGTGCCGCAGCCGGAAGCACCGCAGTCTGCAGGGCCGGCGGTCGAAGCTCCCCTCCAGGGGTGATGTTAAGTCCATACCGCGCCCGCGGTAGAAGACGGCCGTGGGCCGGCGGTGGAAGCTTCTTCCCCCGGGTCCTCCACGTGAGATCCCGGGCTGTAGACGCCGCACCAGCTGGAGTTCTGCAGACCGCTGCTTCAGGCTGCCGGCTGCCGCGGGCCAGCGTAACGGAGCGCTCCCCTCCAGCGAGGTCTCACCCGCTCCGCGCCGAGAGTCCACGCTGTGCCCGCCGCTGAAGCTCCGGGCGCGTCTCCGGGAAAGTCGGCGCCGATCCTGCTGTTAGGCCACGGGGGAGGCGACCTGAAAAAGTCGCCTCTCCATGGAAGAGGCGGCCAAAACGGTTTCCCCCTTACCCCCTCACACCACCCCCCACACTTAACACACAAAGAAACATTAAAAACAGACTTTTAAACATACTAAAAAAATAAACAGGGTTGAAAAAAGACGAACGCGCTGCCGACAGGCTGCTGCCAGTGGATGGGTAGTTAGGGTAAGTGTGGATGGGGAGCGGGGTGGGTGTGGATGGGAAGTGGATGTAGATGGGGAGTGGGTGTGAATGGGGACTGGCGATAGGTGTGGATGGCTAGTGAGGGTAGGTGGGGATGGGGAGTGGATGTGGGTGTGGATGGGGAGTGGGAGTGGATGGGGAGTGGGAGTGGATGGGGAGTGGGGGTTGGTGGGGATGGGGAGTGAGGTCGTTGTGGATGGGGTGTGGAGTAGATTTTGATGGGGGAGCAGGCAATGGTAAAGGGCAGAAGTAACTTTGAATGGAGAGCATGGAGCCCAATTGTAACTCAGAGGTAGATTGAATGAACAGTGGGTGTGTGGATCCAGGTGGAGAGCAGGGGTGGGACTGAATGGAGAACGGTCATTTGGAGAACCAGTAAATGCTTGGGTACAGAGAAGGGAGGGGCTGGAAAACATCATTTTGGAGGAAGTATATATTAAGATAGGAAAGCTGAGGCTCCAGTGGATGTTCATTATTGAGTCTGCAGGGAGGAAACTGTGGAGAATGGGGGGAGGGGGAAGTTAGGACTAGCAGGAATCAGGTTGGGCCTTGAGGGAAATCAGGGTTGATAATTGATGGTCTTCTTGAGTCATAGTCGTACAGCGTGGAAGTAGGCACTATGGCCCTATTTGCCCACACCGACTGACATGTCCTATCTACACTCGTCCCACCTGCCTGCGTTTGGCCCATATCGCTCCAAATCAGGCCCAACCATGTACCCGCCTAGTTTCTTAAACGTTGCAATAGTCCCTGCCTCAACAATAGTCCCTGCCACTGTCGTATCTACCTCCACCGCTACCCTCTGGCAGCACGTCCCATACACCCACCACCCTTTGTATGAAGAAGTTACTCTTCAAATTCCTAATAAATCTTTTCCCCTTCACCTTAAACTATGTCCTCTGGTTCTCGATTCCCCTACTCTGGGCAAGAGACTCTGTGCGTCTACCCGACGTCTACGCGTCTTCTGATTGCCATCTCTTGAGATATTATCAGTGCTGCTAAAACATGTTTTTCTTTGTGCCCTTTGTCTCTGCAGTCTCTAATGAACACAGTTGGATGGGGGAACGAGTCCACTTCCTGTAGCAGGACCTCATTTCCTATTGATGTCGAACCCTCGCTTCCTACTTGTTGACTTCATGAACAATAACTATTGATCGATCCACTGTGATTTTTTTTTCTCTCTTTAAACATTCTAAATCATAACGCGCGGCAACAAAGAAAAATCAATAATTATTTTGTATTATTAGATTCATTGCATTGATTAAAATAAAGAGTCCGTTAGACTCCAAAATAGACAACAGCCAGAACCCTGCCCACTGACCTCTCCGTGTGATCGTACCACAAGGGCCCAAAATAAGGCCACATTATTGCATGAGCTTTTAAAAGAAATTTTCCATGTAATTTTGCTGACATCAAAATAAATGCCAGACGGAAATCATCAATGGAAAACTCTACATTATGGTCGCAATCGGCTTCCCTGAAGCATGAGAGTGCCATCTGCTGTATCAGAAAGTAACATCTGGCAGGGGGGGTAACTTTTGTAAACAGGGCATTTAATTGTGGTAAATGTAATCACCTTAAAGTATTCAAGATTCAACATAGGGAAGACAGTCAGAACCCTTTTCCCAGGGTGGAAATGTCAAAGACTGGAGGCTATAGCTGTGAAAGGGAGGTGAAAGGGGCAAACTTTAATGAAGATGTGCAGGGCACTATTTTTACAGAGAATTACTGGAACGTGCTGCTAAGGGTGGTGGTGGAGGTAGATACGACAGTGGCATTTAGGAGGCTCTTGGACAGGCACATGGATATGCAGGGAATGGAGGGATATGGATCATGTACTGGCAGAATAGGTTAGTTTATCCTGGCATCATGTTTGGCACGGGCATTGTGGGCAGAAGGGCCTGCTCCTGTTTAGGAAGGAAATGCAGATGCTGGTTTAAACCAAAGATAGACACACAAAGCTGGAGTAACTCAGCAGGACAGGCAGCATCTCTGGAAAGAAGGAATGCGTGACGTTTCGGGTTGAGACCCTTCTTCAGACGATGTGTTTTGTTTTGGTGATGTTTTAGGTCGAGACCCTTGTCCTGTTTCTGGGCTGCACTGTTTTGTGTTTCTATGTTGTAACTGTCTAATACCAGTTCAATTGAAGATGATTTCAGCACGAGGAGATTTAGGATCAGTCAGAAGAAACGTCACCTATTCCTTCGCTCCATAGATGCTGCCTCACCCGCTGAGTTTCTCCAGCATTTTTGTCTACCTTCGATTGTTCCAGCATCTGCAGTTCCTTGTTAAACATAGGAACCATCATTGGCGGGTTGTCAAAAGTCAAGTCAAGAGCGTTTTATTGCCATATGTCCTGAAACGGAACAATGACATTTTAACTTGCAGCAGCACAACAGATATGTGATCATAGTACATGGTACTCTGTAAAACCCATAATATGACTCCCCAAGATATATGCATAAACTCTAATGCTAACCTCTTGATCACCCATTAATTTAATCAGGATGAGGCGTACCTTCTTCAACCAAGCCTAAAACTCTCCAATACAATTCGACAATCTTTCCATGCCAACCCTAATGTTGCCAAATTTATTTGCTCCTTTAAAATGGTCCTTAAAATCAACCTTTGGACCATCTGATGTTAATATACAAGTGTTTGTGCTGATGTGAAATTTATAAGGCATTTCCATAGATCCTTACAACAGAGAAGGACATTCTTTCCCCTCCAGCCATTCTCCCATTTATCCTGTAGCCTATACTCCCCACATTCCACTCAACTCTCCCCCTCAAGTTTCTCGCACCAAGGGGCAATTTACAGTGGCCAATTGAACTACCAATGCCTGTGCCTTTGGGATGTGGGAACATAGAAACATAGAAACATAGAAACATAGAAATTAGGTGCAGGAGTAGGCCATTCGGCCCTTCGAGCCTGCACCGCCATTCAATATGATCATGGCTGATCATCCAACTCAGTATCCCGTACCTGCCTTCTCTCCATACCCTCTGATCCCCTTAGCCACAAGGGCCACATCTAACTCCCTCTTAAATATAGCCAATGAACTGGCCTCGACTACCCTCTGTGGCAGGGAGTTCCAGAGATTCACCACTCTCTGTGTGAAAAAAGTTCTTCTCATCTCGGTTTTAAAGGATTTCCCCCTTATCCTTAAGCTATGACCCCTTGTCCTGGACTTCCCCAACATCGGGAGCAATCTTCCTGCATCTAGCCTGTCCAACCCCTTAAGAATTTTGTAAGAACACCTGAAGGAAACCCAAGCAGTCAAAGGGAGAACATGCAAACTCCACCGAGAGAGCACTGGAGGTCAGGACTGGACCTGGGTCTTAAACTGCTCCACGATCTGCACACGATTAGACACAAAAAGCTGGAGTAACTGAACCACCGTGCCATCCTCTCATTTACCTTCAGTGACTTGATTTTCTGCATTTAAGGTAGAGTATAAACAAAACTTGCTGGCAGTTTGAGCTTGTGAACTCTGTGAAATTAATTTAGTAAGTGAGCCCGCAAATAATCTGAAGAATGTTATTGCAAGAATATTTACCAACACATTCTCTGCCTCAGAGGGCGGTGGAGGCAGGTTCTCTGGATGCTTTCAAGAGAGAGCTAGACAGGGCTCTTAAAAATAGCAGAGTCAGGGGATATGGGGAGTAGGCAGGAACGGGGTACAGATTGGGGATGATCAGCCATTATCTCATTGAATGGAGGTGCTGGCTCGAAGGGCCGAATGGCCTACTCCTGCACCTATTGTCTATTTCAAATTTCCTCTTTAAATGGGTCAGGTTGGGTGAGGGGAATTTGAGGTGAATATATTAAAACAAATTAAATTACCATGATAACTCCACCTACATTAACTTCCAGGTTTATATTTGCAGTGAATTAACTATTAATTATATCAAACACCACCGCCCAAATCTAGTCACGGACACCTGAGGTGTGGTTGTGTGACTGAACAATGTCCGATGTCTGCAAGTGGCACCTTTCTTGTTTTACTTTGTTCCGACTAACATGCCCAGATAGACACAAAATGCTGGAGTAACTCAGTGGGACAGGCAGCATCTCTGGATAGAAGGAATGGGTGACGTTTCGGGCCGAGATCAAGTCAAGTCAAGTTTATTCGTCACATACTGTACACATACGAGATGTGCAGTGAAATGAAAAGTGGCAATGCTCGCGGAATTTGTGCAAAAAGACAAACAAACAAACAACCAAACGAACTACAAACAGAATCACATATTCTTTTACATATTTATTTTACATTCCTTCCTCAGTCTGAAGATTCCTTCTATCCAGAGATGCTGCCTGTCCCACTGAGTTACTCCAGCATTTTGTGTCTATCTTTAGTGTAAACTAGTTCCTTCCCACACATCATGCCTTGATATACTGCCTCTCATTCTGTAAGTTCAGTGGCTCGGTGTGTCAAAATTGTGAAACATGTCCCATCTGCACTAGTCCCACCTGCCTGCATTTGGCCCATATCCCTCTAAACCTGTCCAATCCATGTACCTGTCCAAATATTTAATAAGCATTGCGATAGTACCTTCCTCAATTACCTCCTCCGGCAGCCTGTTCCATACACCCAGCACACTTTGTGTAAAAAAGTTACCCCTCAGGTTCATATTAAATCATTCCCCTCCTCACCTTAAACCCATGTCCTCTGGTTCTCGTTTCCCCTACTCTGGGCAAGAGGCTTTGCGTGTACCCAATCTATTCCTCTGATGATTTTGTACACCTCTATAAGATCACGCCTCACCCTCCTGCGCTCTAAGGAATAGAGTGCTAGCCTGCTCAATCTTTCATAAAGTAATAAGGTCATAAGTGATAGGAGCAGAATGAGGCCATTCAACCCATCAGGTTACTCCACCATTCAATCATGGCTGATCTATCTCTCCCTCTTAACCCCATTCTCCACTCCCCGTAAACCCTGACACCCGTACTAATCAATAATCTGAAACTATGTCCTCTAGATTCTCCCACTAGTGGAAACATCCTCCCCACATCCACTCTATTCAAGCCTTTCACTATTCAGTAAATTTCAAGGAAGTCCCCACTCATCCTTTTAAACTCCAGCGAGTACAGGCCCAATGCTGACAAACGCTCATCATATGTTAACCCACTCATTCCTGGGATCATTCTTGTAAACCTCCACTGGACCCTCTCCAGAGCCAGCACATCCTTTCTCAGATATGGTGCCCAAAATTGCTCACAATACTTCAAATGCGACCTGACCAGCACTTTATAGAGCCTGGCAGCTTTCCCTAGAGCTCACGCCCTCGAGTCCTGGCAACATGCTAGTAAATCTTCTCTGCACCCTTTCCAGCAATGTGGTTACTTGTGGTGCATTTTGGCATCTACAAAATGAACTGCAGTTACCCATCCAGAAAACCCTGATAGCACCACCAAAATGTTGACCTCTGTTACCACAAGGAACAAAAGCAGTAAGTGTATAAGAGCTGCACCATCTGTAGTTCCCCCTCAAGTCCCACAAATTGGAAATGTATCACGGGCCACCCATCGTTGTTTTAGTTTAGTTCAGAGATACAGCGTGGAAACAAGTCCTTCAGTCCACACTGACCAGGGATTTCCACACATTAACATTATCCTACACTGACTAGGGACAATTTTACATTTATAACAAGCCGATTGACCTTCAAACCTGTTTGTCTTTGGAGCATGGGAGGAAACAGAAGATCCCGGAGAAAACCCACTTGGTCACGGGGCGAACGTACAGACTCCATATAGACAGCATCTGCGGTTGGGATCGAACCGATTGGTGGCCGATTAGGAAAAGGGGAGATGCAACGAGACCTGGGTGTCATGGTACACCAGTCATTGAAAGTAGGCATGCAGGTGCAGCAGGCAGTGAAGAAAGCGAATGGTATGTTAGCATTCATTACAAAAGGATTTGAGTATAGGAGCAGGGGGGGTCTACTGCAGTTGTACAGGGTCTTGGTGAGACCACACCTGGGGTATTGCGTACAGTTTTGGTCTCCTAATCTGAGGAAAGACATTCTTGCCATGGAGGGAGTACAGAGAAGGTTCACCAGACTGATTCCTGGGATGTCAGGACTTTCATATGAAGAAAGACTGGATAGGCTCGGCTTGTACTCGCTAGAATTTAGAAGATCGAGAGGGGATCTTATTGAAACTTACAAAATTCTTAAGGGGTTGGACAGGCTAGATGCAGGAAGATTGTTCCCGATGTTGGGGAAGTCCAGAACAAGGGGTCACAGTTTAAGGATAAGGGAGAAATCATTTTGGACCGAGATGAGAAAAAGATTTTTCACACAGAGAGTGGTGAATCTCTGGAATTCTCTGCCACAGAAGGTAGTTGAGGCCAGTTCATGGGCTATATTTAAGAGGGAGGTAGATGTGGCCCTTATGGCTAAAGGGATTAGGGGGTATGGAGAGAAGGCAGGTACAGGATACTGAGTTGGATGATCAGCCATGATCATATTGATTGGCGGTGCAGGTTCGAAGGGCCGAATGGCCTACTCCTGCACCTATTTTCTATGTTTCTATGAACCTGGGTCTTTGGCACGGTAAATGCTGTTAAGCGGCAACTCTACTGCTGTGCCACCGTGCCGCCCATTGCTAGGCTCAAGGAGGAAGTTCATCGCTATCATCTCAAAGACATTTAGGGATAGGCTTGTCAGAGATGCCTGCATCTCAAGCAAGAATGCAATAAGAACCTGCGGTGACTAGGAATGAACATAGATAGGCCGATCAAGATTTTCTGGATTTCTTTTGGAGCACAACCAGAAGAATTAGAAGCATTTTAAACCACGCTGTTTGGACAGCCTATTTATTGAAATGATATTTATTTAGTAACCTTGTTTTTTCTCATAGACTATCTCATGGAATGTTGGAAACATCACCAGAGGAAAATTATCTGAGCATTTTTGGTTAACCGCGGAATGTTGCTTTGTATGAAACTAATTGCCCTATCTGACCACATAGCAAAAGGTGTTGCATTGCAGAAGTCATTTATTGTGTTAAAAGCTTTTGGTATTTTGAGATATGACAACATGCAATACAGAATTATAGAATTATTACAGGATTAGAGGGTACTAGACTAAGTGCAGACCCATTGGGTCTGTGTCCCCAACACAATATTCCACCACTCACCCGCTCCCCCAACGCAACCCGTTCCCCCAACGCAATATTCCACCACTCACGCATAGCCCCCAACTGCCCAGACACAGCTCATTTCACCTCATCCCCCGCACTCCCTCCCCTCCTCTTCACCCTCCCTCTTCTTTCCCCTCTCCTTCTTCCCTCCCCAATCCCTCCCTCTCCTTGCCCCTACCCTCAGTCACTCCCTCCTTCCTCCATCTCTCCCCTCCCTACCCCTTCCTATCCCTCTATCCCACACCTCCCCCACTCCTCATCTCCCCCTATCCCTCCTCACTTCCCGCACTGCCCGGCTCTCCCTCTATTACCCACTCCCTACCTCACCCACTCCCCCCTCCTCTCTCTATATTCCCCCTCCTTCTCCAACAGACATGAGACAGGAAAAAAATGAAAAAAGAGAAAGAGATAGATTTCTCCGCGGATTTTGAAAGTCAGCAAGGCACCACCACCGCCGCGGCTCCATCACCGCGAGGCCCTAACGCCGCCACAACCCCATCATTGCGAGGCCTCACCACCGCGCTCTCGATGCCTCCTGGATCATCGTACAGAATCCTGGCTGGGGCCTCGCGGGCAGAAGCCCGAGTCAGATGAAGTGGCGGACGGCGCCCGCAGCTGGGCACCACGGTGGCCGTGAAGTGGGCTCGGCTGCTCGGACGCTCGCCCGAACGCCCGCCCGCTCGTCACCACGGAGGCGCCCGCACACGCGGCTCTAGCAGGCGGAGCGTTGGTGATGCTCACTCCGCTCCTTCAGCTTTACATTCTCCTCGCCGGGCGAGGCGGGCGCCGCCCGTGACTGACAGCGGACCCGGCCAATCATTGCGGCGATAGTGCAGGAAGGGGCCTCAATGTCCCGGCGATTATAGGAGAGGGGACCAATCTGCGCATGCACGATTTTAAAGATTTTTATACCTTAACAACGTTTAAAATATACCATCAATCGGAACAAAACTTGTTTCCATTGTAGCACAGGAGAACGCTGAGTAAGGTGGCGAAAAATCGTAGTGCTTTTACACAGAGGGTGGTGAGCGCCTGGAATGCACTGGGTGGCGGTGGAGGCAGATATGCATTTTTGAGACCTTTGGGTAAGCACATGGATATGGAGGGATATGGATTATGCGCAGCGAGATTAGGGATGTTCTAGGCATCATGTTCGGCACAGACATGATGGGCCGAAGGGCTTGTTTCTGTGCTGTACTGATCTATGTTCAATGAGGCCATTTAGCCGAACAAGTCCATCTTTTTTTTAAAAATAGTTTTATTAGAAGTGATGTACCATAATACAAGGCATGAATAACGTATTACATTTCGTACAACTTCTTATTTTAAATTTAATTGTAGAAAGAAAAAAGGTAAGAAAAGCAAGCGATATAGAAAGAGAGAGTATTGTATAGCTCGAAAAAGAAAAGCAGAGAGTGATGTGAACTAAGCAAAAAGAAAAAGAATAGGAGAGAGAAAACGAAAGAAGAAAAAAAAGCGAAAGAAATTGAAAGGGATATGCCTCCTTCATATCTTTACCCATCCATGCCAGCTTTTGATAGGCAATCATTTCATTTCTGATTTCTCTAGTTATTGTTGCTGTGCTGTGGCTTTCTATGTGTAGGAAGGAACTGCAGATGCTGGTTTACACTGAAGATAGACACAAAAATGCTGGAGTAACTCAGTGGATCAGGCAGCATCTCTGGAGAAAAGGAATGGGTAACATTGCAGTCAAAACGTCATCGATTGTGATACAGCTCGTTATCACCTACCCCACAGCGAACAATGGACCATTGTGGGCTCCATCTTTCCTTCGATCGGGAACACGTCTTCGCCACAAAAGGCTGTGGAGGCTAAGTCAGCGGATATTTTTAAGGCAGAGATAGATAGATTCTTGATTAGTACGGGTGTCAGAGGTTATGGGGAGAAGGCAGGAGAATGGGGTTAGGAAGGAGAGAGATAGTTCAGCCATGATTGAATGGCAGAGTAGACTTGATGGGCCGAATGGCCTAATGCTGCTCCTCTTCCTTATGAGGTTGCATTTTGGGTGGTGAGAAGAAAATGCACAGTAAATAGCGGGACCCTTAGGAGCATTGGTAGGCAGACGGATCTTGGGATGTAAGTCAACAGCTCCCTGAAGGTGGCACCACAAATGAACAGAGTGATAAAGAAGGTGTACGGCATACTTGCCTTCATTGGTTGGGGTATAAAAGTTGCAAAGTCATGTGGCAACTTTACAAAACTTTGGTTAGGCCACTTTTAGAGTGCTATGGTGCAACACTACAGGAGTGAGGTGAGGCCTGAGAGAGTGTGCAGAGGAAGGTTTAGGAGTGTATTTACCGTAATGCCCCTGTCCCACTTAGGAAACCTGAACGGAAACCTCTGGAGACTTTGCGCCCCACCCAAGGTTTCCGTGCGGTTCCCGGAGGTTTTTGTCAGTCTCCCTACCTGCTTCCACTACCTGCAACCACCTACAACCTCCGGGAACCGCACAGAAACCTTGGGTGGGGCGCAAAGTCTCCAGAGGCTTCCGTTCAGGTTTCCTAAGTGGGACATGGGCATTGGGAGAGGTTGGGCAAACTAGGAATGTTTTTTCTGGAGCATCGGGTGCTGACCAGTGACTTGCTAGAAGTTTACAAAATCTCGAGAGACAATCTTTTTTCCGAGAGTGGAAATGACAAATACCAAGCGGCATAGGTTTAGGTGAGTTAGGAAAAGTTGCACAGGAGTTTTATGAAGAAAGAAGAGAAAGATATTTTCATGGAACCTTCCAGAATAGGAGGAGATCATTCAGTCCATATCATTAATGCTAATTCTTTGATAAAACAACCCAATTAAATCCAACTCCCTGCACATTTCCAACTCCCGAGGCTCAATGCGGAGTAGTGACGTCAGGCAGAGCCATAGTGGTGGGAGACTCCATCGTCAGAGGTGTGGCAGGACCTTCTGCGGCAGCAGGCGAGACTCCAGGATGGTGTGTTGCCTCCCTGGTGCCACGATCCAGTACGTATCGGAACGGCTGCACGGCATCTTCAAGAGATACTTGCAAATCCAACTCCCCACCGTGCAAATGCTTTCCACTTGCAGTATTTATTTAACCAGATAATCTTTTTAATATTATAATTGAATTGATATTGCCTCAGGCAATGTATTTCCCATCCCAACACAACGCACTATGCAGGAAATTATTCTTTGTGTGGGCTCTGATCGTTAGGCAAACACCTTGGTTTCATGGACTCTGGCCAATAATTGTTTTGTCACTGATAACTAAATTAACCAACATACCTGTACATCTTTGAAGTGTGGGAGGAAACTGGAGATGCCAGAAAAAACCCGCTCAGGTCACGGGGAGAACGTACAAACTCCGTAGAGACAAGTGCAGTGCAGCGTAGGTTCACGAGATTGATCCCTGGGATGGCGGGACTGTCATATGAGGAAAGATTGAAAAGACTAGGCTTGTATTCATTGGAGTTTAGAAGGATGAGGGGGGATTCTTATAGAAATATATAAAATAATAAAAGGACTGGACAAGCTAGATGCAGGAAAAATGTTCCCAATGTTGGGCGAGTCCAGAACCAGGGGCCACAGTCTTAGAATAAAGGGGAGGTCATTTGATTGATTGATTATACCTTTAATAATCCTTTGCAGGAAATTACAGTGCCACGACAGCTTCAAGACAGACATAACACCACACATTTCCTCAAATAGCTTCCATACTTAACAAGTTAAAATACAAGTTAAAATACAAGTTAAAATACAATTAATGAAAAAAAAGTGGTTATTTTTGGGCATTATGTAACCTTATAGCAGCTGGTATACAAGACTTCCTATGTCTCTCAGTTTTGCACATTGGTGCAATCAGTCTCTGACTGAAGATGCTGCTCTTGATCACCTTCAGGGCATGGAGTGGGTGAGTGGGGTTGGTCATTATTGAACCCAGTTTGTTCAGAGTTCTGGCCTCTGCCACCTGCTGGACCGTTCGTTGCTCAGCCCCGATTTAAGACTGAGGTGAGAAAAAACGTTTTCACACAGAGAGTTGTGAATTTGTGGAATTCCCTGCCACAGAGGGCAGTGGAGGTCAAGTCACTGGATGGATTTAGGAGAGAGTTAGATAGAGCTCCAGGGGCTAGTGGAGTCAAGGGATATGGGGAGAAGGCAGGCATGGGTTATTGATAGGGGACGATCAGCCATGATCACGAGTGGCGGTGCTGGCTCGAAGGGCCGAATGGCCTCCTCCTGCACCTATTTTCTATGTCTCTATTACAAGCACCCATGTTCAGGATCGAACCTGGGTCTCTGGCGCTGCAAGGCAGCAACTCTACCACTGCGCCACCGTGCCACCCAAATATGGAATAGTAATAAACATGAACAGATGTGAACAGACCATAAAAGCACATTTATGGTTGATTGAAAGATTTGTTCTTAATATTGCATTAATATTGGCAACCAAAATAGAGGATTTACGCTGATTTTTGTCCTTTGTCCTTTGCTTTATCTATTTTGTCCAGAAATTCTGGATTGAATAGTGGATAGTGCATGGTTCCTTGAAGGTCGAGTCGCAGGTAGATAAGGTGGTCAAAAAGTATTTTGGCACTTTGGCCTTCATCAGTCAGAGTATTGAGTATAGAAATTGGCAGGTCATGTTGCAGTTGTATAATACATTGGTGAGACTGCATTTAGAATAATGTGTTCAGTTCTGGGCACCATGTTATAGGAAAGATATTGTCAAGCTTGAAAGGGTTCAGAAAATATTTACAAGGATGTTGCCTGGACTAGAGCTGTAGGGAGAGTTTGAGTAGGCTGGGTTTCTATTCCATAGAGCGCAGGAGGATGAGGGGAGATCTTATAGAGGTATACAAAATCATGAGAGGAATAGATCAGGTAGATGCACAGAGTCTTTTGCCCAGATTAGGGGAATCAAGGACCAGAGGACATTGGTTCAAGGTGAAGGGGAAAAGATTTAATAGGAATCTAAGGGGTAACTTTTTCACACAAAGGGTGGTGGGTGTATGGAACAGGCTGCCAGAGGAGGTAGTTGAAGCTGGGACAATCCCATCATTTAAGAAACGGTTAGACAAGAAAGAATTTGCATTAAATTCCCTGGCTGCGATTGCCTCATCTTTACCATGGCCACCCAGTCCATATAGACTTCCATCCATCCTCAGGAACACTGAAGGGCCCTCTGCTTCTTTCGAGAGGGCAGTTTCTAAACTAGCGGCATGAACATTGCATTCTCCAATTTCAAGTAACCCACACCTCCTGTGTCCCTTTTGCTCGTCACTTATCACCTACAAGCTCTTGTTGCTATCTCCACCCTCTCTCCGTCACCTGAAGGTTATCTGCTAATCAATCCCTCCTCACTTTGTATCCATCTGATGCTTACTAGCTCTTGTCTCACCCCTCTCCCCAGACTATCTACTTATGCAGGTACACAAAAATGTTGGAGAAACTCAGTGGGTGCAGCAGCATCTATGGAGCGAAGGAAATAGGCAACTTTTCGGGCCGAAACCCTTCTTCAGACTCATGCAGTCTATCTACTTATGCAGTCTAGATGAAGTGTTGTGAACCAAAACATCGATTGTCTATTTCCCTCCGCTAATGCTGCTTGACCTGCTGAGTTCTTCCAGCTGCTCTACTTTATCGCATCAGCGCTCTCTTGTGCCTATGCTGTACATTTATGGAGCACCTTCCACATCTATAAAGTCCCAAATGCCCTCAGAGCTAACCAAATGCGTCTAAAGTGCAGTTGATACTGCAGTGAAGGATTTGTGGTGGACAATTGACCAGGGCATCAGCTGAAATTCCCCCCAAGAGGGCCGTTTGTACCAAAGTTCAAATGATTCATCTGATTTGATCCCCCAGCATTGCAATTGTGTTGGTCAATGCTCCAAATTTCTTAAGCGAGCATGCCTGTGCATGTGTTCAGCAGAAGATTCTGTACAAGTGCTCTTTTTAAGAACGTATCCGCTGTAGGTTCGGGTGGCTGCTGCCTTTCAGCGGCAGAGACCTGGGTTCAATACGAAACTTGTGTGGTGTATGTTTGCACATTCTCCCTGTCATCATGTGGTTTTCCAAGGGTGTTTCAACTTCCTCCCACATGTTAAAAAATGGATGGTTAATTGGTAAATGTAAGCAGCAGATGAATTATGAGGGGGAGTTTCAGGGAACACAAATAGTGCGGTTGGATGCTTGATGATTAGTATGGGTATAGTGGGCTGAAGGGCCTGTTTCCATGCTGTTTGAATGGTTGATGATGATGATGATGATACTTTATTGTCACTTGTACCAAGGTACTGTGTTTTGTTTTGTTTTTTGCATACAAGGCTCACAACAGAGTCACCACAAAAGGTGTCGACAAAGTCACAACAAGTACTCATCCCTTCTTCATCCCCCCCCCCCACACCGGGTCCTGGATATTTCTATAGCTTTAGTGAGGCACAGTGGCGCAGCGGTAGAGTTGCTGCCTTACAGCGCCAGAGTCCCTGGTTCGATCCCGACCACGGGTGCTGTCTGTACGGAGTTTATACGTTTCCCCCGTGGATTTTTTCCCGAGATCTTCGGTTTCCTCCCACTGTCCAAAGACGTACAGGTTTGCAGGTTAATTGGCTTGGCATGAATGTAAATTGTCAGTAGTATGTGTGTAGGATAGTGTTAGTGTGTGGGAATCGGTGGGAGAAGGGCCAGTTTCCGTGCTGTATCTCCAAACTAAACTAAGGCGATGACACCACTGTTGTTGGACGAATTACAGATGGTGATGAATCAGAGTATAGAAGTGAGATCGACCGATTGACCAAATGGTTCCAGCACAATAACCTGGCTCTCAACACCAGTAAAACCAAGGAACTGATTGTGGACTTTGGAAGGGGAAGGATGAGGACCCATAACCCTGTTTATATCAATGGAGCGAGTCAAAAACTTTAAGTTCCTGGGCGTGCATATTTCCGAAGATCTTTCCTGGACCCAACACATTGATGCAATCATAAAGAAGGCACATCAGCACCTCTACTTCCTGAAAAGATTACGGAGAGTCGGTACGTCAAAGAGGATTCTCTTGAACTTCTACACAATAGAGAGCATACTGATTGGCTGCATCGTGGCTTGGCTCGGCAACTTGAACATCCAGGAGCGGAAAAGACTGCAAAAAGTTGTGACCACTGCCCAGTCCATCACCAGCTCTGATCTCCCCATCATCTGGGTGTAACTAGATGTAACTAGGAAAATGGACAAGGGAGAGCCAGTGGATGTAGTGTACCTGGACTTTCAGAAAGCATTTGATAAGGTCCCACATAGGAGATTAGTGGGCAAAATTAGGGCACATGGTATTGGGGGTAGAGTGCTGACATGGATAGAGAAGTGGTTGGCAGACAGGAAACAAAGAGTAGGGATTAACGGGTCCCTTTCAGAATGGCAGGCAGTGAGTAGTGGGGTACCGCAAGGCTCGGTGCTGGGACCGCAGCTATTTACAATATACATCAATGATTTGGATGAAGGGATTCAAAGTAACATTAGCAAATTTGCAGATGACACAAAGCTGGGTAGCAGTGTGAACTGTGAGGAGGATGCAATGTGAATGCAGGGTGACTTGGACAGGTTGGGGGAGTGGGCAGATGCATGGCAGATGAAGTTTAATGAGGATAAATGTGAGGTTATCCACTTTGGTAACAAAAACAGGAAGGCAGATTACTATCTAAATGGCATCAAGTTGGGAAAAGGGGAAGTACAACGGGATCTGGGGATCCTTGTACATCAGTATGAAAGTAAGCATGCAGGTACAGCAGGCAGTGAAGAAAGCAAATGGCGTTGGCCTTTATAACAAGAGGAATCGAACATAGGAGCAAAGAGGTCCTTCTGCAGTTGTGAGACCACACCTGGAGTATTGTGTGCAGTTTTGGTCCCCTAATTTGAGCCCTGGTGAGACCACACCTGGTGTATTGACCACATCTGGACCACACATCAGCCGGTCTCCTCTCCATCCACAAGTCCAACCTCCGCAGTTTTGGGGACAGAGCCTTCTCCAGGGCAGCTCCCAGGCTCTGGAACTCCCTCCCCCAACTGATCCGCAATTCCGTGTCCCTCACCATCTTCCAGTCCCGCCTCAAGACCCATCTCTTCACCTCTGCCTATCCTTAGCCCCACGTCCCCCTCCCTTTTCATCTGTGCATTAATTGCCTCATATTGTGTTTCAAATTGAATTCTGTCTTTACTTTGTGTACTAGTCATGTCTCTACTATTTATTTCATTCCCCTTACATGTTTTTCCTCTACCTGCTAAATTTTTGTGAGGTGTCCTTGAGACTCTTGAAAGGTGCCCATAAATAAAATTTATTATTATTATTATTATTGTGTGCAGTTTTGATCCCCTAATTTGAGGAAGGACATTCTTGCTATTGAGGGAGTGCAGCGCAGGTTTACAAGGTTAATTCCCGGCAGGCGGGCCTGTCATATGCTGAGAGAATGGAGCAGTTGGGCTTGTACACTCTGGAGTTTAGAAGGATGAGAGGAAACATATTGTTAAGGGCTTGGACACGCTACAAGCAGGAAACATGCTCCCGATGTTGGGGGAGTCCAGAACCAGGGGCCACAGTTTAAGAATAAGGAGTAAGCCATTTAGAACGGAGATGAGGAAACACTTTTTCTCACAGAGAGTGGTGAGTGTGGAATTCTCTGCCTCAGAGGGCGGTGGAAGCCGGTTCTCTGGATGCTTTCAAGAGAGAGCTAGATAGGACTCTTAAAGATAGCGGAGTCAGGGGATATGGGGAGAAGGCAGGAACGGGGTACTGATTGGGGATGATCAGCCATGATCACATTGAATGGCGGTGCTGGCTCGAAGGGCCAAATGGCCTACTCCTGCACCTATTGTCTATTGTCTATTATCAATGGGATCTATCAAAGTCGCTGCCTCATAAAGGCAGCCAACATCATCATAGACCCACACCATCTTGGTCACACACTCATTTCACCGTTGCCATCGGGAAGGTACAGGAGCCTGAAAACTGTAACAACCAGGTTCAGGAACAGTTCTTCCCTAACGTTAAACACAACAGCAAATAAGCTCTGGACTATAACAAACTATTATAATTATTATTGCACTATATTTGTTTCTTTATTGAGTATGTGTGAATGTGTATAGATACACACGGAACTTTTTTTTTCTCCCATTGTGTACTATGTTTACATATTCTGTGGTGCTGCAGCAAGTAAGAATTTCATTGTCCTATCTGGGACACATGACAATAAAACACTCTTGACTCTTGAGCTGTTTTCATTCAGGTTGCATGTTGCTGAGCTTGGGTTTTGGCATAAGCCAGTTGCTCTGAGACATTGGTGGACAAATAACCCCTTAAAACGCAGTGTGTTTGGGATAATGGGCAGAGGGCCACAGATAAGGGCAAATTGCCAGGAGGAGAATGTCTCTCACCAGGAGGTCTTACAAATCTCCAAGCAGAACAATGTGCAAGGTGTCAGTGCCTCTGTGAGGTAATGGCGAGGTGACTGTAATGGCTAAATTGTTAGTGCTGCAAATAGTGAGATGCGAATGTGAAGTCTGCAGCAAAGCTAATTGTTCGAGGGTGTGGTGGAGGATGTGAATGTTAGGTATGAGTCCAGAATGACAGTTTTGAAGTGGGGGGTGTGGTGCTTGGAAAAGTGCCTGCAGTGATTGATGGTATTTTCACTCACTAAAGTAATTGGACTAAGATTGGAATCAAGGACGCTGACTTCAAAAGCAGAGTCGTGGCTTCAGGAAATTCGTAAAGTGGGTCTTTCCACCGAGCATTGGAAAGGTCTTTGATAAGGTCTACCAAGTTCTTGGTGCTCAGCCAGGGAGGGGAGAGGGGAGACGGTGGTTTGGGTCACCAAAGGGCTAAGAATCAACACCTCACCTTAGAGCTTACAACTCACAACTGACACCCACAACTCAGAGCTTACGTGGATTTTGAAGCAGCAGCAGCTCCAAAGAGAAGCAGGAAAAAGCACTGATTGGCTCAAGCCCGAGTGGGAGGAGAGTTAGAGGTGAGTCAGAGGGGGAAAACAGTTTAAAACTGAGGAATTTGGTTAGTAAATTGGTAAATTGGTAAATTAGGTAATTTATCAGTCAATATAAGCAAGACGGCTCTTAGGGAGCGGCAGTGTCCTTGTGAGTAAAGTGTGAGTCTTTGGCTCGAGAGTCTTCGGTGAGGAGGCTATGCATAAAGCTCGGGAGGACGGAATACAGTGAACACATGTCGGGGCAGATGAGACAGTGTGAGGCTTGCAGAATGCGGGAGCCCAGGGACACGGATGGAGCCTCTGGCTGCTACAACTGTGGCAAGTGCATCCAGGTTCAGCTCCTGAAGGACCGTGTTGGAGAAGCAGCTGGATGACCTCAGGGCCATCCGGGGAAACGAGAGTTTCCTGGGCAGGATCTACATTGAGGTAGTCACGCCGAGCATACGGGAAGAACCAAGGTGTGTGACGGTGAGAAAGAGTGGAAATCATGGAGTGCAGAAGACCCAGGTGGCTGTGCCTAATGAAAACAGGTGTGCCCTCTTGGGAACTGTCCGGGAAGAAGATGTTTCCAGTCCGAGCGGCGGACACGTCGGTGGCTCCAATCCTGGGACTCGACCGGCGAGACCAACATCGGGCAGAGCCCTAGTGGTGGGTGAGTCCATTGACCGAGGAGTGGACAGGAGATTCTGTGGCGGCAGACAAGATGCGAGGATGGTCCGTTGCCTCCCTGGTGCCAGGGTTCAGGATGTCACGAGCCGAATTCAGAACATCCTTGAGAGAGAAGGTGAACAGCCGGCAGTAGTTGTGCACGTAGGCACAAACGACATCGGGAAGAAGAGGAAGGAGGTTCACCAACATGAGTTCAGAAAGTTGGGAAGACTGGAATGCCGAACTTCTAGGGTGGTTATCTCTGGATTGCTTCCAGTACCTCATGCTAGTGAGGACAGGAACAGGGAGATAGGGGATCTGAAATTTGTGGCTGAGGGGCTGGTGCAGTGAGCAAGGATTTCGATTTATAGACCACTGGGATCACTTCTGGGGTAGGGGTGACCTGTACAAAAGTGACGGGTTACACCTTAACTGGAGGGGGACCAACATTCTGGCAGGCAGATTTGCTAGGGCTACACGTGTGGGTTTAAACTAAATAGTGGGGTGGGGTGGGGGGGGGGGGGGGGGGGGGGGGGGGAGATTGACAAATTGGAGTTGAAGGGGAAGTGGCTACAGGAAAAGTTACAAAAGATTCTCGAATTAATGGGAACGAAAGCTCAAGGAGGGACAACAGAGTAAGGTCAGGGCCAATTGCGAGCGGGGAAGTGAATACGGAGGTCTAAGTGCTGTATATGAATGCGCAAAGTATAAGGAATAAAGTGGACGAGCTTGAGGCTCAGTTAGAAACTGGCAAGTATGATGTTGTGGGAATTACTGAGACATGAGGCTGCAAGAGGGCCAGGGCTGGGAACTGAATATTCAGGGGTATACCTCCTATCGAAAAGACAGACAGGTGGGCAGCGGGGGTGGGGTTGCTCTGTTGGTGAGGAATGAAATTCAGTCCCTTGCAAGGGGTGACATTGAAACAGGAGATGTGGAGTCAGTATGGATAAAACTAAGGAATTGTAAGGGTAAAAAGACCCTAATGGGACTAATCTACAGGCCCCCAAACAGTAGTCTGGATATAGGGTGCAAGTTGAATCAGGAGTTAAAATTGGCATGCAGTAAAGGTAATGCTCTGGTTGTTATGGGAGATTTCAACATGCAGGTAGACTGGGAAAATCAGGTTGGTACTGGACCCCAAGAAAGGGAGTTTGTGGAGTGCCTTCGTAATGGATTCTTAGAGCAGCTTGTATTGGAGCCTACCAGGGAGAAGGCAATTCTGGATTTAGTGTTATGTAATGAACCGGATTTGATAAAGGTCCTCGAGGTTAATGAGCCTTTAGGAGTAGTGACCATAACATGGTCAGGTTTAATCTACAATTGGAGAGGGAGAAGAGCAAATCGTAGGTGTCAGTGTTACAGTTGAATAAAGGGGACTATGGGGCCATGAGGGAGGAGCTGGCCAAAGTTGACTGGGAAGATACACTAGCAGGGATGACAGTGGAACAACAATGGCAGGTATTTCTAGGAATAATACAGAAGGTGCAGGATCAGTTTATTCCTAGGAGGAAGAAAGATTCCAAGGGGAGTAAGGGGCGACCATGGCTGACAAGGGACGTCAGGGACAGTATAAAGAATAAAGCGAAGAAGTACAACGTAGCAAAGATGAGCGGGAAGCAAGAGGATTGTGTAATGAACAACAGAAGATAACTAAAAAGACAATACGGGGAGAAAAGATGAGGTGCGAAGGTAAGATAGCCAAGAATATAAAGGAGGATAGTAAAAGCTTCAGCATTTTCTCTGCCTCGGCGGTGGAGGCAGGTTCTCTGGATGCTTTCAAGAGAGAGCTAGATAGGGCTCATAAAGATAGCGGAGTCAGGGGATATGGGTAGAAGGCAGGAGCGGGGTACTGATTGGGGATGGTCAGGCATGATCACGTTGAATGGCAGTGCTGGCTCGAAGGACCTATTGTCTATAACTATAGTATTATTAGCATCCACACTACAGATAGACTTAAAATGTCAGCGTGTCAGGGCATTATTTTTAATTTGCACTATTATTGTTTGTTTATTTGTTTAAAAAAAAAAAAAAGTTGTGTTTGTGGGTTTTACGGAGTAATATGTTTACCTATATGTTGTGCTGCTGAAAGTAACGATTTCATTGTTCCGTGTCAGGACATATGACAATAAAACACTTAAACTCTGCAGGTCAGGTAGCATATGGGATCAAGGAAACCGCATTCACCTTATGCCCCTGTTTCCACCAATCTTTGGCTTAACAACTTCTAATCTTGTGCGTGGACTCGATAAGAAGAGGTAGCACATGTGGGGGGAATGGCGAGGCTTGTTCATTTACAGATGCTGTGGAACTCAGCAGGTCGGGCAGCATCCGTGGAAGGAATGGCCAGGCCTATCCATTTCCTCCTCAGATGCTGTCTGACCCGCTGAGTTCCTGCAGAACTTTGTGTTTTACTCCAAATCCCAGCAGTTCTTCCCGTTTGTACTTTTTACTGTCGCATGTATTTCAGAAAGGGGTTCGACTCGAATCGTCACCTATTCCTTTCCTCCAGCGATGCTGTCCTACTCGCTGAGTTACTCCAGCGTTTTTTTTTTGTGGTGTCTATCTTCCGTTTAAACCAGCATCTGCTGTTCCTTCCTTTGCTTATTGCTGTTACTGAAATAACATCGTGGGCAGGTTTGTTGAAGTAGGCCATCAAGATTTCTTGGGGGGGGGAAAGGCACAACACACACTTTGTACGTAGCTGGGCAAAGCCAGGCAAACGTTTGGTGCCTGACTCACTTGTTCAGGGCGAACAGTAGCTGCCTCACCTGGTAACAGCCGTCGCCAGGGTAAACAGCGCAGCCCGGAGTAGCGGCCGGAGCTCCAAGCAGCGGCGGCGCGGTAAGAATATTGCTTACAGCTTACAGCTTGTAGCTTTAGCACACACACACACACATAGACAGACCCTTCCCTTCAAGAGCAACCTTTCAAAACTTTTATTTCTCCCTTTTTTGCGTCGGAATTGGACGGAAAGACCTTAGTTTTTCCTTCTCGTCGGACTTCGATGGAAAGACCATGGTTTACAGGCTGAATCCCACCTTTGCCACGGTGCTGCCAGCAACATGAGTTATTCCAGAGACGCAATGTTTTAAATGAATGAATTGGAGGCCAATGCGTTTCTGCCGACCCTGTGTTGAATTGGAAAGTGCTGAGTAAGCGACTGTTATTCCAGTGGCAATTATCTTTAGAACGAGTTTCCATCCCATCGGTTGGGTGGGTGACCTGTGGTCGTGGAGTGTACTATAAACAGGATGCACGGTCCTGATTCCCCAGGGCCACTTGCACAGGGGTTTATAACATTGTGGCATAGGCCCATCAGACCGAGGACAATGATGATGGTCATCTCAAGTTCTGCTGTGGACTCACGCCATAACTTTATCTCACACCTTTTGTTTTCCCATCTCTGGCCTTTGTCCAACTATCTACCTATCACCCTCCCCTCACCTATTTGCACCTATGACTTAGTAAAAACAAGGAACTGCAACTGCAGGAGATGCAACACCTGTCCCTATACCTCCTCCTTGACCCCCATCCAAGGATCTCAACAGCCCTTTTAGGTGAGGCAGAGGTTCACTTGCACCTCCTCCTATCTCATCTACTGTATCCACTGTTCCAGATGTGGACTCCTATATATTGGCGAGACCAAGCGCAGGCTTGGCGATCGTTTCGCTGAACGCCTCCACTCTGTCCGCCTAGGCCTATGTGATCGACACAAAATGCTGGAGTAACTCAGCGGGACAGGCAGCATCTCCAGATTGAAATAATGGGTGACGTTTCAGGTCGAGACCCCTAAATGATCTCCTGATTGCTGAACACTTTTACTCCCCCTCCCATTCCCACACTGACCTCTCTGTCCTGGGCCTCCTCCACTGTCAGAGTGAAGCCCTATGCAAATTGGAGGAACAGCACCTCATATCTCACTTGGGCAGTTTACAACCCAGTGGTATGAATATTGATTTTTTATAACTTCAAGTAATCCTAACTTTCCCTCTCTCTCTCCGTCCCTCCCCCAGCCTAGTGCTCTGATTAGTTTCACTGTCCTTCTGATTAATTTTACTGACTATATGCCTCCTTGTCACCATCCTCTCAGCTAACCATTCTATATTTCCTTGTCATTGTCAGCTTTGATCTTTCATTTTCACACCTTACCCCTCCATATCTCTAGATTCCCTCTCCCCTGAGTCTGAAGAATGGTCTCGACCCAAACATCACCCCCTTCCTTTGCTCCAGAGATGGTTTTTGCTCCAGCGATTTGAAATCTGCAGCATTTTGTGTCTATCTTTGAATTAGGGTCTGAAGAAGGGTTTCGACCCGAAACGTTGCCTATTTCCTTCGCTCCGCAGATACTGCCTCACCCGCTGAGTTTCTCCAGCATTTTTGTCTACCTTTGAATTAGTCCTTGCTTTCTTAACTGCTTTCTGCACCTGTTTGCTTGCTCTCAGAGATTGATGTTCATGATACCAAGGTCCATTTGTACATCAACACTTCCACATTTCACTAATATGCTAATATGTATTAGTAAGTATATTAATTTTAATTAATATACTGCCTTTCTGTTTCCTGCTAAATAGCTAATTTAAGATTGAGTCAGGTTTATTAATGTCACGAGCACTGAGGTTCAGTGAAAAGCTTTTCCTTGCATGTTATCTCGCCCGGAGTAGGGGAATCAAGGACCAGATGACATAGGTTTAAGGTTCATTCTTCAAAGCAGCGGTGTGAAATCACAGATAACTGTAATGACTGAACATAGTAAGATTAGAGAAGAAAATGCCAGATGAGTATATGATCAAGGGTGGGAGCGGAGGGCACTTATTCCCTCAACGTACTCCTCATAAAATAACTATCAAACTTCGAACTGGTAAGTTCTCGTTTAATCTTACTATTTTACTTCGGAGTCACGTGAGTGACTACGTGAAGATTTCAAAGCTCTGTGATTTCATGCCGTGGAAACGAGTCCATGCATCACATCTGCCTTAATTGACTGTGGGAGGAATTGTGTTAACATGTTTAGACATGAATCCAACATTGAAATCCATGATAAATTGTTAACAACAAATTATAGCCCCTATTTATGGGGTGAATTATATTACAGAACTTAAAATTGACTCTGCAAAGTTCCATTTTAACTACTGGTTTGTGGTAGAATAGTTGGAACATTTTCCCCTGATCCATCCTGCTGTCTTGAGGATTTGGTTCATTGGTACATCCAACTCCATAGCTGCCGATGTAGTTGCAGCCCTGGTGGAATAAGATTTGAATATGTTAGTATCCACCCCAGCTGTTGTTAAAACCTGTTTCAGCCATCTGGAAATAGTTTGAACCGACACTTTTTTGTGGGGTTGTTTGTGGCTGATTAGTAATGCCATCTCATAGCCTCAGATGTTTTTGGTGTTCTCCATATAGAACAATAATTGTCTTATTATACATGGACGATATCTGTAGGGTAATCCCTAAATTCTATTTTGAGGCCTGATGATCCCGATGAGGTCTGTTCTGTTTGACTAATTTGTAATATGAAACGTTATATTCCTGTTGAAGAAGTCATAGTCCAGCCTTAACTTATGTACGACTGTACCCTTAGTGCCGTGACCAAAGCCATCAGCATGACTGTTTTGTGCGTCAGTCTTTGCAGGGACAGAGCTGTTGCTGAAGACCAATTCCTTAGCAACGTTAGGGCAATACTCATATCCCATTTAGAGAGTACCTGGTTCTTGGGGATAGATATTAAAAATTCCCCTCATAAGTTTGGTTACCAGGGATGAGTCCCAACAGAATGACGCTCTGATCCTCGCCATAGATATGTTGATAGGGCACTTCTGGCGCAGTTAATGGCACTGTAACTGAGCCCCTCATCATAATGGACGCCTGCCAGGAATTCGAGAACAGACGTTATGTTCATCAAACTGTAGGTGATGTTGTTTCTGTGACAATATATCTCCCATTTCCTGATGTATACCAGATATAGTTTTTGGTGGACTGTCTGTGGCCCGCTGAGATAATGTTCAATGTTCGGTCTGCCAGTCCCAGTTGCAGTAGAGGTTTCTTTAGACTCTACAAATTGATAGGTTTGTTGTTTTTGACATGGATGGGTTCCCCTGTTACAGGATGAACCAATAATCTGGTTGTTTCAGGATGGTGATACATGGTTAAACCCCATGTTGAGTATCACAGGGAACCATGGTTAAGTAGGCCAATCGGCACTACCAATTAACAGACGCTGAGTCTTGTTGTATTTTTCGTAATACCCGACTGATGATGCAGAAAAGGAGAGAATGCATAGATAAACAATTGCCCCCTTAATGCAGTGAAAAGCATCTGTCCCTGCTGTCCCAGGTCTGGTTCCCAAGAAACACAGTTTGGTAACTGGTGGTTAAGTCTTATTTTATTGAATTTGTGTAACCTGATGTCTGTCACTGAATTTTGGGTTACCTGGTAGGTAAGTAGCTGATATTCCAATATTTCTCTGGATACACCATTACCAAATTGTATTAGTCAGATTGTCACTCTGTGTCTAACACGCTGGTGATTTATCCCAGTGCAGTATGACTTTAGGCCATAGAACGCACCCCACATTTCCAGGTAGTTTATGCCCAGTGTCTATGATAATGATGCCTCCTGTGCCTTTCATCTACCTCCACAGATGGAGATGGAAATTGGTAGTACCCCAACCAAGCGCACTGGCATCAGTTTGTAGCACCACTAAGGGTTTGCTGATAACGATAGGGTTGGAACAATGCCGAATGTTATCCCTCCACCATTTTAATTCCATAAGCTTTGATTGGTGGCTTATTGGTCTGTCGAAATGACCAGTATTAATTTTGAGTGTTTGTATTTTGCCCTTTGTAGATTTTTGGTAATACAAAGGTCCAAATTGTATGGCTGGAAAGGCAGACACTATATGCCAATTATACTTGCTACCAATCTGATAGACGGTTCACTGATGTCAGTGGGGTTGTTGCAGGCCTCAGTTAAGACTGTAGCCTTGTCCTTTGGTAAAGTCACTGACATGTGAGCTGTCAATAGTGAACCCCAAATAATCCATTATGCTGGTAGGCGTTAGTTTAGATTTAACTGGATGGATGATAACCCCAGTTTTCACCCAATTGTATGGTGGCTGTTACAGCTAGTTAGGCCAACTCCAAAGTTATGCCCACAATTAGTATGATCATATGATTATGTATTTGGTAGAGCTCTATACTGCCAGAGCTGTCCCAGCCAGTTGAATTTTTTTTAAATAACGTTTGTGATCAGCCCGTGTAGGCACTGAATAGTAAGCATCTTTTAGGTTGATGCTAGCCATGGAGTAGCCTTTGGAAATCAGTCCTTTAGCAGTTACCAGTTCCCATTTTGTACTGAATATATAGTACAATGTATTCTAGCCAATCGTGTTGGGTTTACCCATTACCCCTTTTGCACAATTCAATGGTATATCCCTGGATACTGCTTAGGATATAATGTCTGTAGTTAATATACACCATGTATCCAAAAGAGTGTAATCTCCCACCAATGTGTGTATTATCCACTCTTCCTATAATTTGTAAGGGACCAGACCCACCTACCTCCATTGTTACCAGTGGAAGTTTGCTTCTTCTGTGTGGTCTTCGTGGAGGTTGAGGCGCCGGTGTCTGGGTTTGTTTTTGGGTTGGGGGTTTGCGCATCTTCCAGAAAGGCCGGTCTGGGCTATGGTCTAAAAGACCGCTGTCCTGTATGCCCGGCCTTTGAGCTTTCACCAGCTTCTCTTGTTCTGCTGGTGGGTGCATAAGGGTGCTGTCTTTGGCTGTAGGAGATCCTTAATGTTGTCGCCTTTATGAGCCCCAGGGCTTTCCTAAGTCCTGCTCCGACATGTTTCCAGATGCTATTTCCACGACTGGAACATTCAGGGATGCGCAGCTTCCTGGTCCCAAGTATTTTTGCAGTATTGTATTGTATTGTATATCTTTATTGTTATTTTCCTGAGTACTCACATACCCAGAGGAAACAAAAAAACGTTACTCAAACCAGTGTCCATTCAGTGTGCAGTAAAAAATAAATAGAAATAAAAATACATATATCATGAACAAGTTTAACACTACTCTCAACTAAACATCAACAGGCGTCCGATCGGCAGCGGCACGACAGTGGCTCTGTCCAGGTTGGTGGTTGGTGCGCGATACTTTGGCACGATACAGTGGTGTCCATCGTGGTCTGGCTGTATGTATTTGGACACCATGACCAGTAGATTTTGCCTTCCTGCACACTTGTAGTTTTGTTCGTCAAAACCCCTCTTCAGGGTCAGCCCAGAATTGACCCCCCAGTACTCCCCTCTGACGAGGGAGATGCACTGTGCAGCCCTACAAGAGGTGCTGCTGTGGGTTTTACATAGTGCCCACAGTGACTAGACTCCATCTCCCGGAGCCTGTCATGTTGGTGCTCGGCTCCATAAGCCGCTCCAACCGGCTCCAGCGCTCACGGTCGCTGGCCGCCCAAAGTCGGACTCATCAGTCCTCAACTCTTTTGGTTTTCTTCTTGCCTTTCCGCCCAGACGCAGTGTTTAATCTGGCCGGCGCGGGGGCAAAGTCGGGCACAGCTGTTCCCTTACGGGTGATTCCTGTGCCGCAGGCCGCTGCTGGCGTCCGCAACTCCGCGGTCTTCCCCTGCCAGCTCTGGTCGACTTCTTTGCCTTGTGCATGTTTCCCCCCACCTGTAGAACAGTATGGGAACAATAAAGACCGCAGTATCACTTGCCTGCAGGTCCAGGCTTTGCCGTTAAGGGGGAACGTCCTTCCACCCCTCCTCCTGCCGTTTTGACTTGCCAAAACCAACGGCTCCATTCTGTATAGTCTCCCGCCCAGCCATGGTGTTTAATCTGGCCGGTGCGGGAGCGAAGTCTGGCACAGCTGTTCCCTTACGGGTGATTCCTGTGCCGCCTGCCGTTGTTTGCACAGCTCTCCATGTTTCCCCACCTGTGAAACAGTATGGGGAGAGTAAAGACCGCAGTTTCACTTACCTGCAGGTCCAGGTTTAAACTGTCGCTACGGGGGAACGTCGTTCCACCCCGCCTCCTGCCGTTTCGACTTGTCAAAGTCGACTGCCCCATTCTGAATAGTCTCCCGCCCGGCCGTGGTGTTCTGGCCGGCGCGGGACCAAAAGTCGGCACAGCTGATCCCACTTACGGGGCTTGTGCCTTCAGCTGCTGCTGGCTCCCGCAACTTCGCGGTCCTCCCCAGCCAGCTTCACTCGCAGCACTTGTGGACACTATTTTGTCCAGCTTCCCCCCCTGTGTAAAAACAGCGCGGGGACAAACACTACCGCAGAGTAAATCACTTACCTGCAGGTCGCGGTTTCAAACTTACCGCTGCGGGGGAACGCTCCACCCCGCCTGTCGTTTCGCCAGCGTGAAAGCGATATGACACGCATGCGTCCTGGCGGGGTTCTTCACGTAGTCACTCACGTGACTCCGAAGTAAAATAGGAATCTGAGGGGTGACTTTTTCACACAAAAGGTGGTGGGTGTCTGGAACAAGCTGCCAGGGAGGTAGTTGAGGCAGGTACTATCGCAACGTTTAAGAAACAATTAGACAGGTACATGGATAGGAAGGGTTTGGAGAGATATCGGCGAAATGCAGGCAGGTGGGACTATTGTAGCTAGGCCAGTGTGGGCAAGTTGGGCCGAAGGGCCTGTTTCCACACTATATCACTCTATGACTCTATAACTCTATGCTCTCATTTTGCGACTACAATTGGGGAGAAGGAACATGAAAAAGGTGACCACCAGATTCAAGAACAGCTTCTTCCAGCCCATCATCAGACTCTTGAATACTATACAAACTAACCTGCACAATCTTCTAAGGACCGTGTGTTTGGTTGCACTATGGACTTTGGCTTTGCACTTTTATGGTTATTATTATATATTTATCTGTGTTTCATTGTGTTTTCAGGCCTGTTAAGCTGCAGCAAGTAAGACTTTCATTGTTCCATTGTTGGCAGATATGACAATGAAACTCTCTTGACTCGATGCAAGTTGAAGTTCGATTTCAAAATACAACATTTTCAATTGATGCATTTAATGGTAAATCTTGTATTTATTGCCCATCCTTTGCTCCATCTTAAACTCCTGAGGATTAGATACAGTGGGGATCAGTGCTTGGGCACCAGCTAATCACAGTGTACACCCATGGCCTAGTTAAGGCAACTCAATGTAATACACCCAAGTTTGCCAGCAGCACAAAACTGGGTGACATTTGTGAATTTCAGGAGAGGAGAGAAAGATGCTGCAGGGAGATTTAGACAAGTTGAACATACAGTATATGACACGTAGAGTATTATACAGATAAACCACATTAACTGTGTGTCAAGTTCAGTTCTCTTTTCAAATCTGACTATTAAAGGCAACTGGCTGCAATAAATTAAATAATTTATATAATATGAGACCACAACATGAAATTTGCCTGACATAGTTGTAGTTTGGATATTTGCATTACACACCTCGACCTTTTATGTTTAAGATAAATTTCAGTCTGCAACTTACGTGTGGTGATTACATTTGTTCTGCATAATAAATAGATGGTTAATGCATTAAAATCTTAGATAGTTGGGGCTTTAGAATTAATACTACAAGATAACCCCATAGCACAGTAACGCTTTGCATGCTCTTCCCAGAGAAGGCTCTATTAACTCTATTAACGCTCTCAACATTAGCGAGACCAAGGAGCTGTTTGGAGAAAGACTGATGTTCTGGTACCATTCAATTCGATTTTCAATCTCCCGCCTGTATTCTGACTCATCATTGCCCATGTTTTTTGTTGTTGTTTTTTTTAATTTGTATTTTTATTAGAAGCAATGTACAGTAGTATAAACCACGGCATATGACAAACATTTCGTGTACAACTTCTATTTTAAATTTAACAAGAAAAAGGTAGATCAAGAAAGAGAGAGAGAGTGAGAAATGAAATGAGTGAAGGAAGTAGTGATGTGTAAACCCCCTAGAGTACCAGATGGGCAGTCCAGGGGTGAACAAGTGATAGCCTGTAGAAAAATAAAGACAAAAACCCACAAAACTGTAAAAAAAAGAAAGAAAAAAAAGAAAAGTGAGAAGGAAAAGAAAACAAGAGAGAAAAAAGGAACCCTTGTGTAGGGATATACCTGCTTCATATCTTACCACACCCATCACCCAGTTCGTCAATCGGTTTATTGCCCATGTTTTGTCTACAACTCTCTGCAATTTCTTGGGGGTCTTGGATGGAACTGTTCCCAAACCAGGCTGTGATGCGTCCCGATACGATACCTTCTGTGATGCATCTGTAGAATTGGTGAGGGTTGTTCGGGACATGCCAAACTACCAATGCCTTCTAAGGACGTAGAGACGTTGGTGTGCTTTCTTGACCATAGCAACTTACAGATGGCATCACAAGAGCCACATTGGCAGCTGTGTTAGTCATAAATTTGGAAAAAAAAGATGTCCCATGTATTTTCATCAAATTATGATGTTCTATAAAATGGAAGTTGAGGAATTTGCAGAGTCCGAGAGAATTCCTTGATGCCTGACTTTATTTTTGTCTTAGTTTACAAGATTTTAGTTGACTGATTTGCATGATTTTAAAATTCCCATCACAGGTTATTGAAAATGCACAAAATCCATGAGAAAACCTCACACTGTGAGCATGATGTTCAAACGCTCCTTCCTTCATCAAAATGGCTTCAGCTTCATGGGCTCAAGAGAGGCCGATTGACTCTGTCCCAAATTCTGTCACAGATTGGATTTCAACACAGGCAAGGTAATGTTTACTTTGTTGCATGTGAAGTGACATCACCACATTGTGAAGCATTTGTTTTAATTGGTGATCTGCCAGGTAACTTGACAGGTGTACTGTAGATGTTTGGATCTTTGGTTTGGAGGGACTAAGTAAGGCGGTTGTTGTACGCAATTATCTTATGCATGCTTTCTGCATTGAAAATATTTCTAAAGCAGTGCAGATTTACGAGGATGTTGCCAGGACTTGTGTGCCTGAACTACAGGGAGAGGTTGGGCAGGCTTTGACTGTATTCCTTGGAGCATAGGAGGCTGATAAACGATCTTATAGAGGTGTATAAGATCATGAATGGAATCAAAAGGGTAAATGCAGTCTTTTACCCAGAATAGGGGGACCAAGAACCAGATACACAGGGGTTTAAAGTCAGAGGGGACACATTTAATAGGAATCTCAGAGACAACTTTTTCCACACTAAGGGTGATATGTATATGGAATGAGCTGCCAAAAGAGGTAGGCGAGGCAGAAACGATACCAACATTTAAAAGACAATTAGGCAGACACATGGATAGGAAAGGTTTAGGGGATATGGGCCAAATGTGGGCAGGTGGGACTAGAATAGATGGGGCACGTTGGTTAGCATGGGAACGTTGGGCCAAAGGGGCCTGTTTCCGCACTAGATTACTTTGACTGTAATCTAATATTTTTAATCTTCATTTCAGGAATCGAATAAACCAGAATATAATTTATCAGGGGTGTCGAGTCAAGTCAAGTCACATTTATTTATATAGCACATTTAAAAAACAACTCTCGTTGGCCAAAGTGCTTTACATTTGTTATAAGAATAGCACAACAAAACAAACTACATACATATATACATGTAGCCCTCACTCAGAGGACGTCAGGAAAGGCTTGGGAGTATAGATAAGTCTTTAGTCTTGACTTAAAAGAGTCGATGGAGGGGGCAGTTCTGATGGGAAAGGGGATGCTGTTCCACAGTCTAGGGGCTGCAACCGCAAAGGCGCGGTCGGGGGTTATGGGACAAAGGCAGGAGAATGGGGTTGAGAGGGAAAGATAGATCAGGCATGATTGAATAGCGGAGTAGACTGATGGGCTGAACAGCCTTATTCTGCTCCTGGAACCTATACATCTATTACATGGGTGTCAGAGGCTAGAGCCTGAATTTAGGGCTTTGTGGGAAGCAGCAGAAAGGAGAGGAGCGGTAAATTCACCATACTCTGAAAATATGTGCTCGTGTTTAAAAAAAAATAAAAACATAAATTCCAGGAACCGCTCAGCAGGCCAGGCCACACCTGTGGGCAGAGAACAACTGTTCACACCACAGGTAAGAAGAGCCTTTGTTAGACCGGTGAAGTAGGCAAAAGAAGCTTCATAATCTGTAGCCCTCCTTCCCACAGTTCTGACAAAGGGTTTTCGATTTGATTGATTAAAAGATACAGCACGGAGACAGGCCATTCGGCCCACTGACCAGCAAGCTCTTATTCATACTAGTTCTATCTTATTCCGCTTTTGCATCCACTCCCTACACACTCGGGGCAAATTACAGAGACCAATTAACCTGCAAACCCGCACCCAGAAGAAACCCGCAGGTCACAAGGAGAATGTGCAAACTCCACACGGACAGCACCCGAGGTCAGGATTGAACCCCGGATCTCTTGATGCTGTGAGACAGCTGTTCTACCAGCTGCCCCACTGTGCCTGCTTAAAATTTTAATCCTTTTCTTCTTCCCACACATCTGGCATGACCTGCAGAGTGTTTTCAACATTTTCCGCTTTTATTTTAGATTTCCAGCACTTGGAGTTTTTTTCTATTTTTTCACCTGAGATTTTGCAGCACAGAAACAGACCCTTCAGCCCATCAAGTCTACGCTGACCACCAAGAACCCATCTATTAGTAATTCCATTTACCAGCTGCACTTCATGTCCAGCTCAGATATTCAGGTGCTTGTCTAAAGACTTCTTTAATCAGCAAGAGTCTTTGCCCCCTCCACCTTTTCAGGAAGATATAACTCTCAGGGTCAATGGAATTGAGGGGTATGGGGAGAAAGCAGGTACGGGATACTCACTTTGGATGATGCGCCATGATCATATGGCTTGATGTTCTATGTTTCTAAGTACGTTCCCGATTTCTCCCATCCTTTGGGTGAAAACAAATCTTCCTTAAATCTTAAAACCTTAATCCTGTCTGTACTTTTGGTTTTGGGACAGCTGTCCAGTGGGGAAATATTTCCTATCATCCATCCTATCTATGCCATATTTAATTTTGTACTTCTTTGTCAGCCTCCCTCCTGGCCTTCTCCACATTAAAGAATCAAACCTAATCCATATAGAGTCTTCTCATAAATGAGACAGTCCATTTCATGCAATATTCTGGCAATTCTCACCTGCGCTCTTTCGAGTGGGATGATGTCCTTCCTATAATGTGACAAGCATTCATTATTCGAGCTTTAGCCTAACTAATCTTTTGTAAAGTTGCATCAAAACCTCTCTGCTCTTATACTCTCTGGTCTGGCTAATCAAGGCAAACATCCCACATGCCATATCACACATATCCCACATGTCGGAAGAAGGGTCGTGACCTGAAACATTGCATATCTACGATCTCCAGAGAAGCTGCCAGACCCTCTGAGTTGCTCCAGCACTATTTTTTGTTGTTGTAAATCTGCGTCCGCAATTCCTTATGTCTCAATCCCACATGTCTACTCTCTCTACCTGTACTGCCACCTTCAGGACTGTTTGAATCTGTAATTCAAGGTCTCTTTGTTCCTCAATACTCTCTGGAGTCCTTCCATTTTTGGTGTATATCTTACTCTCATTAGACTCTCCCAACATATATCACCCCAAATATATCAGCATTAAATACCATCTGCCATTGCCCTGCCCAATTTACTTTTTGATCAATTTCATTCCATGGCCTATGATTATCCTCCTCGTTATCAAGACTACCACCAATCTCATGTCCTTTGTAGACTTACTAATTATACCTCCCACATTCACATCTTAAAAACATAGAAACATGATAAAAAAAATAGGTGCAGGAGTAGGCCATTTGGCCCTTCGAGCCAGCACCATCATTCAATATGATCATGGCTCATCATCCAAAATCAGTACCCTGCTCTAGGTTTTTTTTTCCCATATCCCTTAATTCCTTTAGCCTTAAGAGCTAAATCTAACTCTCTCTTGAAATCTTAATTATTTACGTACATAAGAAACAATGAGGGTCCCAGCACTGAACCCCTATGGTACAGCACTGGTCAAAGGCTTTCAGTCACAAAAGAAAACACCCAAATCATATTCTGCCTCCTATTACCAAGTCATTATTGGATCCAATTTGCCAACCCGTCATGGATCCCATGGGGTCTAAACTTTTTGATCAGCCTTCGATGTGAGACCTTGTCAAAGTGTCCAAAGGTCTTATTGAAGCCCATGTAAACAACTGCCATCGGCAATAATTGAATTACCTCTTCAAAAACTCAATTAAATTAGCCAGACAGGATTTCCGACCAGCAAATCCACGCTGATAATCCCTCATCAATCTCTGCCTTTCCATGTGTAGATTAATTTGATCCCTCAGGATTTTGTCCAATAATCCCCCTAACACTGACGTTAGATTCACTGACCTATAATTACTGTTACTTTTAGAAACATAGAAAATAGCTGCAGGAGTAGACCATTCAGCCCTACGAGCCAACACTGCCATTCAAAATGATCATGGCTGATCATCTGAAATCAGTACTCCGTTCCTGCTTTCTCCTCATATCCTTGATTCCATTAGCCCTGAGAGCTACATCTAACTCTCTCTGGAAAACATCCAGTGTATTGGCCTCCACTGCCTTCTGTGGCAGAGAATTCCACAGATTCACAACTCTCTGGGTGAAAAAGTTTTTCCTCATCTCAGTCCTAAATGGCTTCCCGCTTATTCTTAAACTGTGACCCCTGGTTCTGGACTCCCCGAAATGGAGAAATGTTTCCTAGCCTGTCCAATCCCTTAAGAATTTTATATGTTTCTATAAGGTGTCATCTCATCCTTCTAAATTCCAGTGAATATAAGCCAAGTCGATCCATTCTTTCATCATATGTCAGTCCCGCCACCCCGGGAATTAGCCTGATGAACCTACGCTGCACTCCCTCAATAGCAAGAATGTCCTTCCTCAAATTAGGAGACCAAAACTGCACACAATACTCCAGGTGCAGCCTCACCAGGGCCCTGTAAAACTGCAGTAAGATCTACTGGCTCCTGTATCCAAATCCTCTTGCGATGAAGGCCAACATGCCATTGGCATGTTGCATTTTTCCCATTGCCTTTCTTGAATAAAAGTACCATATTTATTGTCTTTCAGTCATCCGGCTTCAATACAGGTTTAAATACAGCATATCCCCAACATTAAAGAAAAGCAGGATTCCTAGAAAACTGGATTTCCTATTGCAAGAATACATAATGTGAATCCTTCTATTTCCTTTTAAATTCTGTGTTAATATTAAGGAAAGTTTTCAACAGTAAAGCCCACCTGGCTGCGGAGTCTATAGGCAAGGGAATTATGAATATACTGCAAGCAGAAAAATAATGGTTGTTGCTTTAATTAATGAGAAATGGGTGTAAATTTATATTTTCACTTAACTTCTGCATGAGTGAATTTTTATTCTGGATGTCAAATCTATTGGTGGTGAATTCTGTAAGGGCATATTTAACATTACCCAAACTTCTGCAATATGCAGGTACACTGTTTATCTGTCTGGGTACCAGCAATATCCACCCCCTGTTACCCAATGTCCCCCCTTTAGCGTATGCATAGCAAAAGATCAGGCACACTTTTATGTACAAGAGTTCCGTTATTCTCATGTTTCCTTGTGGCATAGAATGAGACCATTCAGCCCATTGGTCCCACCCCACCCCACGTATCTCCCGGTAACTAATTCTCCCTCACACACTTGGACGAGAAGAGGATGTTTTCACTAGTGGGAGAGTCTAGGACTACAGGCCATAGCCTCAAAATTAAAGGATGTTCTATTAGGACGATGAGGAGGAATTTCTTTAGTGGTGAAATCCTTTAGTGGTGAATCTGTGGAATTCTTTGCCACAGAAGGCTGTGGAGGCAAAGGCAGTGGATATATTTAAAGCAGAGATAGATAGATTCTTGATTAGTACGAGTGTCAGAGGACGACAACGTCGGGAGCTCACAGGTCGCCTCGGAGCAGAGGGAGAACAAGGAGGGAAGAGACAAGGACTTTAAGATTTTTGTCTTCCATCACAGTGAGGAGGTGCCTGGTGAACTCAGTGTGGTGGATGTCAAATTTGTGTTTATTGTGTGTTTTTGTCATTTGTCATATGTATGACTGCAAGGCAACGAAATTTTGTTCAGACCGAAAGGTCTGAATGACAATAAAGGCTACTTTACTTTACTTTACTATGGGGAGAAGGCAGGAGAATGGGGTTAGGAGGGAGAGATAGAACAGCCATGATTGAATGGCGGAGTAGACTTGATGGGCTGAATGGCATAATTCTACTCCCATCTCTTATGATCTTATGACACACTCAGCACTTGCTCTTGATTCCCTTGCCAAATCTATTAAATGACAATTTGCAGATGTGAATTGACCTGGCAGCATGGTTTTGGGATGTTTAATGAAAACCAAGCACCTTGGAATATCCATAGGGCCACAAAATGTCACACTGGCAACACGAGGTCAGGAATGAATTCGGATATTTTGTGCTGTGAGGCAGGAGCACCAGTGGTTTGCCACTGTGCTATCTGATGTCTGTGCTAGCAACTCCTGCTTAGAATTTTTTATGTTTCCGCACACTGATTTTCTCTTGGTAAACATTTTGATTTGTGTTACAGAATTTGACTCGAGGTTGCAAAAGTCTGTGTCTTCGTGTTATGGCGAAGGCCTGTTCTATCAATACATGCGAAAAGATGGTAGAATTTATAATGTAAGTACATCAATGACTTACCAATAAGCAATTTTTATATGCCAAACTTCTTATATTATTCTCATACGATAAATAGAAAGCAAAATTAGCAGGACTAACATCTAATGCAAGGTAAAGGATATTTCATTTCAATGCACTGTGGTGAGGGGTGGAATGGGATAGGACTGTGTTATGGCTGGCAAACCTGCTAAATGTGACATATCCTTCAGGGTTTTTTCCAATGTTTTCTCTAACATGACATTAGATACATCAGGCCCTGGCCTCTCCCATTGCCCTTCTCGAATAAAAATACCACATACTGTATGTTATTTATCAGGCTGTTGCCATTGCTGTCTGGCGCTTCATCTGTGGCCAATAATGATTTAATCAGTAGAGCTTTACAGCGCCAGAGACCCGGGTTCGATCCTGACTGTGGGTGCTTCTCTGTACGAAGTTTGTACGTTCTCCCCATGACCTGCGTGAGTTTTCTCAGAGATCTTCAGTTTCCTCGCACACTCCAAAGACGTACAGGTTTGTAGGTTAATTGGCTTGGTATTAAATGTAAAATTGTCCCTGGTCAGTGTAGTGTAGCGTTGATGTGCGGGGATCGCGGGTCGGTATGGAATCGGTGGGTCGATGGGCCCGCTTCCACGCCGTATCTCCAAACTAAACTAAACTACAGTGACCCTCCACATACCATCTGACCCATTACATTTGCTTCTGTCACTGTGGATGCAGCTGAGCATTTCAGATTTTTATTTCTGGTTTCCAGCCTCCACATCAATCGCCTTGACTTTGGTTGCAACACTGAGGATGAATTCCCATTCTCCCAATCTACCTCATTGTAGCTCTTGCACTTTTTTTAAATCTGTACTTTCTCTGTAGCTGTATTACCACATTCTGCACTCCCTTTCCTTTCTCCTTTTGCACTGACTGTTGTCATGATTGTGCTCATCATGTATGTTATAGCACGCAAAACAAAGTTTTTCACCGTCTCTCGGTACATGTGATATTAATAAATCAATACCATTTAGAAACATAGAAACATAGAAATTAGGTGAGTAGGCCATTCGGCCCTTCGAGCCTGCACCGCCATTCAATATGATCATGGCTGATCATCCAACTCAGTATCCTGTACCTGCCTTCTCTCCATACCCTCTGATCCCCTTAGCCACAAGGGCCACATCTAACTCCCTCTTAAATATAGCCAATGAACTGGCCTCGACTTTAGAAGTGTAGTACTTTAGTTTCCTCTTCTAAGATGCTGTCACTTCCTTCCTTATGCCAGGTGTGTGTAGTGATCTTAAAGGAAGTGTTCATATTGGCTGCTGATGTGGGCAAAGTCTTGTCTAAAGATCTTGTGGCAAACTGCAAAAGAATGCAATTGGTCATCAAAAGCAGTTTAATTAGTGGAGATAAGTGGACTGAAATCATAACAGCAAAATTGATAGCAATTCCCCCTTTGATTAGCTGGGCTTGGAAATCTTGTTACAAGATTTAGGGGTGCACGGTGGCGCAGAGGTGGAGTTGCTGCCTTAGACCCGGGTTCGATCTTGAGTATGGGTGCTGTCTGTACGGAGTTTGTACGTTCTCCCTATGACCGCGTGTTTTTCTCCGAGATCTTCGGTTTCCTCCCAAACTCCTAAAGCCCCTGTCCCACTTTCACGACCTAATTGGCGACCTCTGCCGAGTTTGCCCTTGACTCATACTCGCAGCATGGTCGCCTCGAGGTCATAGGAGAACGTGGGAGGTCTTCGCAACTCTTCCTCATGCTCGTGAGTGGTCTCTGCGTACTTGTGGCCTCATGTAGGTCACGACGTTTTTTCCAGCCTGATAAAAATTGTCCACGAGTTAAAAAAAGGTTGGCATGGAAAAAATGAACACTTTTTACTCGTAGGTAGGTCGTAGGTAAGTCGTAGGTAAGTCGTAGGTAAGCCGTAGGTAAGTCGTAGGTAGGTCGTGATGGTAGTCGTAGATAGTCGTAGATAGTCGTAGATTGTCGTAGGTCGGTAACTGGCCCGTGAAAAAAAATGCAAACATGACATCATTTTATCATGTGATCATTTTCCACTCGTAGCTGGTCGTAGTTGGTCTTAGGTGTGGAAGACTGAGGTTGAGGGGAGGTCGTAGGAGGTCGTAGACATAGTCGTGAGAGGTCGTAGACATAGTCGTAGGAGGTCTTTTACTTCGGCGAGTCAACACGACATTGACAATTTTTTCAACTCATCTAGGGTCTTAACTCGTGGATTAGGTTGTCCTAGTGGGACAGGCCCTAAAGACGTACAGGTTTATCAGCTGTTTGGCTTGGTATAAAAGTAAAATTGCCCCTCGTGTGTGTAGGATAGTGTTAGTGTGTGGGGATCGCTGGTCGTTGCGGATTCGAGAAACCCCCACGCAGGTCACGGGGGAGAACATACAAACAGCACCCATAGTCAGGATCGAACCCGGGTCTCTGGCGCTGTAAGGCAGCAACTCTACCGCTGTGCCACCGTTCCGCCCAAAACCTATTATGGTTATATGGTAGGTAGACAAAAATGCTGGAGAAACTCAGCGGGTGAGGCTGTATCTAAGTGTACCTCATGGTTATATGGTAATAACTTACAATGACTTACACTTGAAGGAGCAGAAGTAAACCATTGTAAATGCCAATTTTGCTTTACAAGCCGAGTTGGGCCATGCAATATAGTGCCATGAAGGAAGGACAATATTGAAAACATATGTGACCTCCTATCAGGGAATCCTGAAGTGCTACTCTCGTGTTAGTGCTTTGGCAAACTTTTAGGAGCTTTTTATGTCAGTACTTTATGGAAATATTCATTCTGTGTTTTCAAGCTGCCTGATCCTTCCCATCTGTCAAGGTATTCCTGTTTTTCTTGGCTGTTGCTGCAGCTTTTCTTTCATAAATCAGGGCTGCAAATCAAAAGCAACATTTATTTTCTTGGAATGAATATTGCACCATGTGGCAGCAAACTGCATTTTTATGTACTCGCTGTAGCTTCATATTGGACTCTTAATCAAGACGGGAATATAAATGTTTTTTTTTCCTTCCTCTGACTATGGGCCAGGATTTTACAGCAGCTGTCAGTACTGACCATCATTAGACTGTATGAGAGTGTCAACAGTTCCTGGAGAATCCACATGCACAGTTTAGCTTGGTTTAGTTTAGAGATACGGTGCAGAAACAGGCCCTTCGGCCCACCAGGTCCGCGCCGGCCAGCAATCCCCGTACACCAGTACTGCCCAACGCACCACGGGCAGTTTACAATTTTTACTGAAGCTAATCAACCTACAAACCTGTACGTCTTTCGAGTGTGGGAGGAAACTGGAGAAAGCGCAAGTGGTCACTGACCACGTACAAACTCCGGACAGATAGCACCCGTGGTTGGGATCGAACCCTGGTCTCTGGCCCTCTAAGGCAGCAACTCCTCCGCTGTGCTGCCCGCAGATGGGAAGGATCAGGCAACTTAAAAATGCAGAATAAATATTTCCATGACGTACTATAGTTAAAGATATAAATACAGCCAATTCTGCTAATGATTCCCTATTTTTGCAGAAATAGTTAGAAATATTTGATTCTGTTATCCTTTGTTACCCAGAGTGTAAATAATTTTCTTTTAATTGAGTGCCAAGATCTGATCCAAAAATCTAATGTTTAGCAATATCTCTTAGGTAAGGAAAAATATTTTTTATATGTGTGGTTTGTAATTTCCTCTAAGTATTTCAGAACATAATACACTTTAGAATTTTTGGCTTATTTTAGAAATGCCTGCAATATTTTGGCTCCTGCTTTAATATTGCTTGTATGTTCCAGTCTTTATTGTGCGGTCTGTATAAATATTTAATATATTTAAAGACTGTGTTTTTCACCTGCTGGTTGGCAGCCTTTGAGAATTTGAAAGTGTGATTAGCGGCTAGCCTGCTTACCGTTGCTAGGCACCAGGGATCTATCTGAACAGACACTTGACAGGGGAATAAGGGGATATTCTGAGCAAGTGGGGAGATGGAATTGCTTTTAAAGGTGAGCCTTCATCTTATTAAATAGGCAACTGTGCTTTGGGAGCTTCCATTTCATATAAGTCTCAGTTTAGTTTATTGTCACGTGTACCGAGGTACAGTGAAAAGCCTTTGTTGCTCTGGTACTGTACTGTTCTTGTATGTAGATAGGAGAAGGGTCTTGATCCGAGACGTCACCCGTTCCTACTCTCCAGAGATGCTGCCTGTCCCGCTGAGTTGCTCCAGCATTTTGTGTCTATCTTCAGTGTCAACCACCATCTGCAGTTCCTTCCTACACACTTAGAAGGACGAGAAGGGACCTTATAGAAACATACAAAATTCTTAAGGGATTGGACAGGCTAGATGAAGGAAAAATGTTCCCCATGATGGTGGAGTCCAGAACCAGCGGACACAGTTTAAGAATAAGAGGTAGGACATTTAGGACTGAGATGAGGAAAGACGTTTTCACCCAGAGAGTTGTGAATCTGTGGAATTCTCTGCCACAAAAGGCAGTGGAGGCCAATTCACGGATGCTTTCAAGAGAGTTGGATTTAGCTCTTAGGGCTAGCGGAATCAAGGGATACAGTGTGGGGAGAAAGCAGTAACGGGGTACTGGATTTGGATGATCAGCCATGATCAAATTGAATGGTGCTGGCTCAAAGGGCCGAATCCTGCACCTATTTTCTATGTTTATAACGTTTCTATTTCCTAAGTTCTTGTGTTGTCCTTTGCAGATAACAGCCAATAAAGAACAGCTTCAGCAATTTGTTGGATCCCTGATAAAGGCAACAAGATTCTACCAGCAACGACTGGAATGGCTGAACAGTGGAAGCCGGCAACTCTTTGGTGTTATCCAGGAACGTTGCATCACTGTTGTATTAGACTTTCCACCTATGTCTCCGAGTCTCTTTCACCTTTGTTGCCACGTTCTTCGTTTGATTCTCCAGGAACAGGTGGCACTGATTGGAAAGATCAACCTTATCAGGTGAGGAAAAGGTTGTTCAATAGTTCATAAGGTCATAAGTGAAAGGAGCAGAATTAGGCCATTCGGCCCATCGAGTCCATTCTGCCATTCAATCATGGCTGATCTATCTCTCCCTCCTAAATCCATTCTCCTGCCTTCTTCCCATAACCCCTAACAACCATACTAATCAACAATCTATCTATCTCTGCCTTAAATATATCCACTGACCTGGTCTCCACTGCATTCGGTGGCAAAGAATTCCACAGATTCACCATCACCTGACTAAATAAATTTCTCCTCATTTCCTTCCTGAAAGAATGTCCTTAAATTCTGAGGCCAGGTCCTCTAGTCCTAGACTCTCCCTCTAGTGGAAACATCCTCTCCACATTCACTCTATCCAAGCTTTTCACTATTCAATGGTACATTATGGTTGAATGTACCTACTGTAAGTACAGTGAAATTCTTTACTGCATACAGTTTAGTGACAACCTACTGTACATTAGAAACAATCATATTAAGTACAAGACTGTAAGATGATGGACCATGCTGAGTCGGTACACGAGTTTCCACATTCCACCTTGTTCCCTTCAAGTGTGAAATTTCAGGTTTTAGGTCGAGACCCATCTTTAGCCGTCTGAAGAAGGGTCTCAACCTGAAACATCACCCATTCCTTCTTTCCAGAGATGCTGCCTGTCCCGCTGAGTTACTCCAGCATTTTGTGTCTAACTTCAGTGTAAAGCAGCATCTGCAGTTCCTTCCTACACATGGTTCGGTTTAGCTCCTGGTGGGTTACCTTGGAAACCCCCAACTGCGCTGGTTGTCTGTCTTTCCCAATGCACAACCAGCTGAACCTAGACGGTTTAGCTACTGTGGGCGGCCATGGTAGCACAGCGGTAGAGTTGCTGCCTTACAGCGCTTGCAGCGCCGGAGAACCAGGTTCGATCCCGACTACCGGTGCTGTTTGTACGGAGTTTGTGTGTCTGTACGGAGTTTGTACATTCTCCCTGAGACCACGTGGGTTTTCTCCGAGATCTTCGGTTTCCTCCCACACTCCAAAGACGTACAGGTATGTAAGTTATTGGTTTGGTGTATGTGCAAATTGTCCCTAGTTTGTGTAGGATTGTGTTAGTGTGTGGGGATCACTGGTGGATGCGGACTCAGTAGGCCGAAGGGCCTGTTTCCATAGAAACATAGAAACATAGAAAATAGGTGCAGGAGTAGGCCATTCGGCCCTTCGAGCCTGCACCGCCATTCAATATGATCATGGCTGATCATCCAACTCAGTATCCTGTACCTGCCTTCTCTCCATACCCCCTGATCCCTTTAGCCACAAGGGCCACATCTAACTCCCTCTTAAATATAGCCAACTACCTTCTGTGGCAGAGAATTCCAGAGATTCACCACTCTCTGTGTGAAAAATGTTTTTCTCATCTCAGTCCTAAAAGATTTCCCCCTTATCCTTAAACTGTGACCCCTTGTTCTGGACTTCCCCAACATTGGGAACAATCTTCCTGCATCTAGCCTGTCCAACCGCTTAAGAAATTTGTAAGTTTCCGCACTGTATCTCCAAACTAAACTAAACTAAAAGTGATTAGTTGGTGCGTGATACCAGATGCCTGTAATCTTCATGGTACAGCATCATCTGGTATGTGACCGAGCCATAGGATGCCAGGCTAAAAATGGGGCTTAACTGAGATGGGTATGGATGGGCATATTGAATAGTACTTTTACTTTGAGATTTTGCATTCAACATTATTTTGCTACTGAGATATCCCTGTAATTATATTTTGTGGTGGTATTCTAATCTTCCACACCACTGATGTCATGAGCTTAAGGTGGCTGGAACTATACACCAAATCCGCATATGCTAAAATAAACTACTATCTACAGATTCAGCAGTGGCATAAACCAAAAGAGGTGTCTTTAAAGATTATAATAGAACAACAATAGATGTGATAGAGATGTGCAGGATTTAAGGTGATGGGGAAAAGATTTATAAGGAACCTGAGGGGGTAACTTTTTTACAAAGGGCGGTGGGTGTATGGAACGAGCTGCCGGAGGAAGTAGTTGAGGCAGGTACTATCACAATATTTAAGAACCATTTAGACGGGTACATGGATAGGATAGGTTTAGAGGGATATGGACCAAATGCAGGCAGGTGGGACCAGTGTAGATGGTATATGTTGGTCGGCAAGTTGGGCCAAAGGGCCTGTTTCCATGCTGTATGACTCAATGACTCCATGACTCTGTTAATGAGGGGTTTTGACGTAATTAGTAAAGGGAAGCTGTTACCATAAGACATTGAGATACAACAAATTAATTAGAGGAGAAATGGAAAAAATCCAACCCAGTGAGCTGCCATGATCTTTGAACGCCCTTCCTGACAGGGGGTACAGAAGTGAGATCGACCGACTGACCAAATGGTGCCAGCACAATAACCTGGCCCTCAACACCAGCAAAACCAAGGAACTGATTGTGGACTGCCATCGAATCACTCCGCAAAAACCCAGACTGGGTCATCAAACCAGCCGACAAGGGAGGTGCCGTGGTAGTCTGGCGCGCCGATCTCTACAAAGCTGAGGCCACGCGCCAACTCTCGGACACCTCCTCCTACTTACCCTTGGACCATGACCCCACTGACGAGCACCAGGCCACCATTTCTAGCACCATCACCGACTTCATCAATTCCCACGCCCTACCTGACCAAGCCTCCAAACTCATCGTTCCCCAGCCCCGCACGGCCCGTTTTTACCTTCTCCCAAAAATCCACAAACCCGGCTCTCCCGGCAGACCCATTGTCTCTGCGTGTTCGTGCCCCACCGAACTCATCTCCACATACCTTGACTCCATCCTATCCCCCTTGGTCAAATCCCTCCCCACCTATGTTCTAGACACCTCAGACACTCTCCGCCGCCTCCACGCATTCCACTCTCTGGGCCCTCATCCCCTCATCTTCACCATGGATGTCCGGTCACTCTACACCTCCATCCCCCACCAGGATGGCCTCAGAGCCCTCCGGTTCTTCCTCGACCAGAGGAGCAACCTATACCCAGCCACTGACACTCTCCTCCGCTTAGCGGAGTTGGTCCTCACCCTCAATAACTTTACATTTGACTCCTCCCATTTCCTCCAAACACAAGGCGTAGCTATGGGCACACGCATGGGCCCCAGCTACGCCTGCCTCTTTGTCGGGCACGTTGAACAATCCTTGTTCGAGACGTACCAGGGCCCCATCCCCGACCTCTACCTCCGCTACATTGACGACTGCTTTGGTGCCACCTCCTGCACCCACACACAACTGACTGACTTCATCCACTTCACCACCAACTTCCATCCGGCACTCCAATACACCTGGACGATTTCCGACACTTCCCTACCATTCCTTGACCTCACCATCTCCATCGCAGGGGACAGACTCCTGACCGACATACATTACAAACCCACTGACTCACATGGCTATCTGGACTACACGTCTTCCCACCCTGCCCCCTGTAAAGACTCCATCCCCTACTCCCAATTCCTCCGCCTACGCCGCATCTGTTCCCAGGATGAGACATTTCATACCAGGGCATCGGAAATGTCCTCGTTCTTCAGGGAACGGGGATTCCCCTCCGCCACCATAGATGAGGCTCACACCAGGGTCTCATCCATACCCCGTAACACTGCTCTCTCTCCCCATCCCCGCACACGCAACAAGGGCAGAGTCCCTCTGGTCCTCACCTTTCACCCCACCAGCCGGCAAATACAACACATAATCCTCCGCCATTTCCGCCACCTCCAACGTGACCCCACCACTCGCCACATCTTCCCATCTCCCCCCATGTCTGCCTTCCGCAAAGACCGCTCCCTCCGCAACTCCCGCGTCAATTCTTCCCTTCCCTCCCGCACCACCCCCTCCCCGGGCACTTTCCGTTGCAACCGCAAGAAATGCAACACCTGTCCCTTCACCTCCCCCCTCGACTCCATTCAAGGTCCCAAGCAGTCGTTCCAGGTGCGACAAAGGTTCACCTGTATCTCCTCCAACCTCATCTACTGCATCCGCTGCTCTAGATGTCAGCTGATTTACATCGGTGAGACCAAGCGTAGGTTGGGCGATCGTTTCGCCGAACACCTCCGCTCAGTCCGCAATAACCTACCTGACCTCCCGGTGGCTCAGCACTTCAACTCCCCCTCCCATTCCCAATCCGACCTCTCTGTCCTGGGTCTCCTCCATTGCCAGAGTGAGCAACATCGGAAATTGGAGGAACAGCACCTCATATTCCGTCTGGGGTCCTTGCGTCCTTATGGCATTAACATTGAATTCTCCCAATTTGGCTAGCCCGTGCTGTCTCCTCCCCTTCCTTAACCCTCTAGCTGTCTCCTCCCACCCTCCCATCCGCCCGCCCTCGGGCTCCTCCCCCTCCTCCCCTTTTCCTTCTTTCTTTCCCCACCATCAGTCTGATGAAGGGTTTTGGCCCGAAACGTCGCCTATTTCCTTCGCTCCATAGATGCTGCTGCACCCGCTGAGTTTCCCCAGCAATTGTGTGTATCTCTGAAGATCTTTCCTGGTCCGAGAACACTGATGCAATCATAAAGAAAGCACATCAACGCCTCTACTTCCTGAGAAGATTACGGAGAGTCGGTTTGTCAAGGAGGACTCTCTCTAACTTCTACAGGTGCACAGTAGAGAGCATGCTGACCAGTTGCATCGTGGCTTGGTTCGGCAACTTGAGCTCCCTGGAGCGGAAAAGACTACAAAAAGTAGTAAACACTGCCCAGTCCATCATCGGCTCTGACCTCCCGTCCATCGAGGGGATCTATCACAGTCGCAGCCTCAAAATGGCTGGCAGCATCATCAAGGACCCACACCATCCTGGCCATACACTTATCTCCCTGCTACCTTCAGGTAGAAGGTACAGGAGCCTGAAGACTGCAACAACCAGGTTCAGGAATAGCTACTTCCCCACAGCCATCAGGCTATTAAACTCGGCTCGGACAAACTCTGAACATTAATAGCCCATAACCTATTTATTTACACTTTATCAGTTTATTTATTCATGTGTGTATACAATGGTATTTGGACACACTGATCTGTACTGTATTCGTGCCTACTATGTTCTGGTGTGCTAAAGCAAAGCAAGAATTTCATTGTCCTGTCAGAGACTCATGACAATAAACTCTCTTGAACTCTTGATCTTGAAGCAGATTCAATAGTAAAAATGTAAGACAATGGGGAAAATGGGAGTAATTGGGTAACACTTTTGGAGAGCTGGCAGAAATGTATTTACCTGAGTTATACAATTTGTATTTATACAGTATAAGTGGAAAGCTAATATACTACCATATCTTTGGTTAGATAAGACCTGCAGCACAAAGTTCAGCTCTTTGCTCCACTTTGCTCCTAGGAAATGTGTTCGACATTAGGAGGCAACATAGTATTACTGTCTGGACTCGAAGAGTTAAAATAAAAAGAGGGATTATGCAACCAAAAAGTTTAGTTTAGTTTATTGTCACGTGCAGTGAAGAGCTTTTGTTGCATGTTAACCAGTCAGCGGAAAGACAATACATGATTACAATCGAGCCATTCACTGTGTACAGATACATGATTCAAAGGTATTTGCTGGAATATAATAGATTTTTTGACGTGAAACCGATGGGATGGACAGAAACCCCATTCACTGGCAGCGAATGCCAGGATAAAGTGACGTGGTCTGACATTCGGAGCCAGCCATTCCAGAAATTCAGCGAGGAAACTGGCATTTCGGCCCAGCGAGTCTGTGCCGACCAACAATCACCCATACTCTCGTTCTATCCCACACACCAGGAATTATTTACAGAAGCCAATTACCCCCAAACCTGCATGTCTTTGGAGTGTGGGAGGAAACTAGAGAACCTGGAAAAATCACGTGCCGTCACAGGTAGAACGTGCAAACCCCGTACAGACAGCACCCGGTAGTCAGGATCAAACCCGGGTCTCTGGTGCTGTAAGCTGCAACTGTACTGCTGCGCCACTATGCCACCCTATTCTGGCACTGCCAGTTGGTAATTTTAAATCTGAGATTGACTATTTTTGTTAATCAAAGATAACAAGAGGAATGGGATAAAGGTGAGCAGGGTGGAGTTAGGTCATAAATCAACCATGATTTCATGAATTGGTTGAAAAGGCATTTGGGCTTGTGGGGCCCACTCCTCCGTAAGTAACTTCACTCTAATGAACAGAGTTCATGGTATTAGCAACATGAGAGTTATGAGCTTTCTAGAGAGCGTGCAAGAACAAAGATCGATGTAGGGCACACGACAGACCTATAAACCTGAGTTCTTTGTCTATGACCGTGGCAATGTTCACTAGGTGAAAGATCAAAACAGAGCAATGAACCAATAAATATTATCTAAACTTATTAACCAACTTATTAAAACAGTGCATCCAAATTTGCCCAGTGTTTAGTAAATAAATGTGGAAGGAAACCAGAGCTAGTAATGTCTCAAATAAGTCATTTTTTTCCTTCTATTGATTCCAGCTTGCTTTCAAATAAAATAGCTCATTTCACTCTCAGGAAGATTAATATTTGCCTTGGACCTAATTGTTAAATTCCCATTAAGCTTATATACTGATTTTTTTAAAAATTGCTTCAGGGCACATTAAAGACAGGGTTGATTAATATAGGAATAAACAGAAAACTATCTTACATATAAACCTTAGATGCATCATATTGAATTTAACTTGTTCAAATGACCTGTAACCATTAATCTGAACGGCAGTAAGGAAATGGTCTGCCAGTTACCTTAATAAGATCCATAATTAGTTATTATCAGTGCAAAATAAAAAAAACTGGATATAAAGCTTTGCATCTTAAAATGGCTCTTTCTGAAAATTAGCAGATGAATAATGACAAGCATCTTTGCTATGTTGCTGGCCACACATTCAGGGCCAATCTGCAAACTGTCGCACTAATAAATTGCTAATGTTGTCTGTCTATGTATTTAGTATGTTTGAAATTGGAAACGTTTTAGGGCTTGTTACAGGTTAAATGCATGGGCAGCGCATTGGTGCAGCGGTAGATCTACTGCCTTACAGCGCCAGAGACCCGGGTTCGGTCCTGGTTACGGGTCTGTATGAAGTTTGTATGTTCTCCCCGTGACTGTCGGCTTTCTCCAGGATCTCCAATTTCCACCCACAGTCCAAAGACGTACAGGTTTGTAGGTTAATTGGCTTGATATAATTGGAAATTGTCCCTCGTAGGATATGTAGGATAGTGTTCATGTACGGGGGGTCACTGGTCAGCATGGACTCGGTGGGCCAAAGGGCTTGTTTCCGCACTGTATCTCTAAACTAAATGAAACTAAAGTTATAGAGACATACAGCATAGAAACAGGCCCTTTGGCCCAACTTGTCCATGCCGGCCAAGATGCCCCATTTATGCTATTTTGCTGATTTTGGATGATCCGCCATGATCAGATTGAATGGCGGTGCTGGCTCGAAGGGCTGAATGGTCTACTCCTGCACCTATTTTTATATGTTTCTATGTCCTCTGGTTCTTGATTCCCCTACTCTGGGTAAAAACATAGTTGAATGACATTTTAAAAAGTGCAGTTCTTAGTTGTACAGCAGGAGTGTTGCTGGTGCAGTGGCAATGACGACAATGTAATTATCCCTGATTGCCATCATCTCGTTTGAAGTTAACAGCAAATTTGGGATTTTCACACAAGCATAATTTAAAACAGAAACCGTCAAATATTTTTTGTACACACCCTTCAAAACTGAGCTGTTTGTAGTCTTCAGTGCATTCAAAAGAAATAATGGAACCTGTGGAATTCTCTGCCACAGAAGGTAGTTGAGGCCAGTTCATTGGCTATATTTAAGAGGGAGTTAGTTGTGGCCCTTATGGCTAAAGGGATCAGTGGGTATGGAGAGAGGGCAGGTACAGGATACTGAGTTGGATGATCAGCCATGATCATATTGAATGGCGGTGCAGGCTCGAAGGGCCGAATGGCCTACTCCTGCACCTATTTTCTATGTTTCTATGAACCTGACCTTACTGAAAGCAACTGAAGGGACTGTCCCACTTTCACGACCTAATTCACGACCTTTTTTACTCGTGGACATTTTTCATCATGTTGAAAAAACGCCCCGACCTACTTGATGCCACGAGTACCTACGACTAGCATCACAACCTACCTACGACCTCCTACGGCCTTGTGACGACCATGCTGCGAGTATGAGTCGAGGGCAAACTCGGCAGAGGTCGTGAATTAGGTTGTGAAAGTGGGACAGGCCCTTTAAAATCCCATCGAACATACTTTGAAAATTGTATTCTCTGTCATTGAGTTTTAAAATGTGTACCAAAGTCAAGTATTACGAGAAAAGAACAACTCGGCACATACAGTATCCGAAGTCTGAGAGCAAACATAACACGTGATCTGTTGGTTTGTGGAATGAGTGCAGGTGGTCCAGCGATTAACTGATTCTTACCGTGTGAGTGAAATCTTTGGCTTTGTCAAGATTATCTGTGGTCCAAACCACCCGAACACTCTTCTGGCTGAGAGAATGGAGGAAGTTGTATCAAGGATAGAGAGGCAGTTGGCACCTGCTTGAAAGGCGAACTTTGAAGATCTTTGCAGCTGAGATTCTGTTTGACATGAGTGTTGCTACTTCTATTCCATTGCACACTATGCACAACAACCTTTGCACCAGTCTGGGCAGCAAGAGACTGCAAAGGCCATCGAACAACTGAAATCAACATGCCCGTGAAGCAGGCATCAAATCCTTGAAATATGATGGAGAACTGCTTCTGGCTCAAATTTATGACCTTCTCGGCCTCATCGTGGAAGAGTAAATCATTCTCAAGGAAACTCAGGGACACTGCAGTCGTGACCAACTTCAAGAAAGGAGATAAACCCTGGTTGCAGCAACTGCACAATGCTGCCTGCTACAGGGAATGTCATCACAAAAATGCCACAATGGCTAAAATGCTCCTCATAGAATCACAGTGTGGATTTCATCCACCCAGAGGTGGAATGGATATGGTCTTCAAGGTGTGGCAAGTCTATGGAAAGTAAAGATGACAGTACCAACTGCTGCTTTTGGCACTTCCCAACCTTGTGAAAGCCTTCATCACTGTCAACCAAGAGCATTATCGGTTACACAATATGTGAGCCAAAATATAAACTGGATCTGCCAGCTGGAGGCTACAATTCTTAGCAAGAAGTTTGACTCGTTTTGCTTACGCAAAGCCCAAGAACCTTCATCTGAAATTATACAATGTACATTGTTAGTTAGCATATCAAAGCTGTAATACTTTCTAACTAATAGGGATGTGGGAGAAATAGAAACCTAAGGGATGGAGAAAATCAAATTAAAGGCAGAATAAAACTAAAAGTGCTGTGAATGCTCCACAGTCTTTGGAGAGAGAAGCAAATGATCATTTCAGATGGAAAGGTCATGGACTTAAGTATTTACTGTTTCTCTCTCCACGCAGAGAGGAATAGATCAGGTAGGTGCACAGAGTCTCTTGCCCAAAGTAGGTGAATCGAGGACCAGAGGACATAGGTTTAAGGTGAAGGGGAAAAGATTTAGCAGGAATCTGAGGGGAAACTTTTTCACACAAAGGGTGGTATGGAACGAGCTGCCAGAGGAGGTAGTTGAGGCTGGGACTATCACAAGATTTAAGAAACAGTTAGTCAGGTACATGGATAGGAGAGGTTTAAAGGGATATGTGCCAAATGCAGGCATGTGGCACTAGTGTGGCTGAGACATGGGGAAGTTGGGCCGAAGTTTCCTTGCTGCAATACTCTATGACATTTGTTGAAAATGTCCAGTGTCTTTTTCATGTTAGTTTGCTTTTGGAGATTTTTATTCATGCTACTCAACTTTCATCCAATTTGACGTTAAACTTATTCAGTCTTGGAGCTTTGAACATTTCTCAGAAACCCTTGTTTTTTTTTTCTCTCCATTTACTGCTTCTTTTATTTTTAGTGATCCGCCAGTATTCGTGAAAGTGAAAGGACCTTTTTCCGTCGTCTCATTGCCCAATCATCTCTTATTTCCCATCAAGGAGCCCTGTAAGTTGACGAGTGTAGCGATTTGTGTAGCATCTCCGATTGTCCTCTTCATTGGGGTTAGTACTCTTGAGAAGCAATGCTGGACAGATGACAACATAATTCTTCATTTCCCTGAAGTCAAAACATAAGTATATACACGGATCTGAAAGTGGCTGGAGGGTGAAAAAACAGGGAGCTATGGGTGAATCTATTTTCCAAGGTGTTTTAATGGAAAACTCATTGCAAGGGTCATTGACTCTGAGGTCTTGTGCGGCACGGTGACGTAGCAGTAGAGATACTGCCTTACAGCACCAGAGACCTGGGTTCGATCCTGACTATGGGTGCTGTCTGTATGGAGTCTGTATGTTCTCCCAGTGACCTGTGTGGGGTTTTCACCGAGATCTTCGGTTTCCTCCCACACTCCAAAGCTTTGTAGGTTAATTGGCTTGGTATGAATGTAAAATTGTCCCTAGTGTGTGTGTAGGATAGTGTTAATGTGCGGGGATTGCTGGTCGGTGCAGAGTCGGTGGGCCGGAGAGCCTGTTTTGTGCACTGTATCTCTAATCTAAACTAAACTGAAATGTAAGGGGATCTGGGTGTTATAGTTCATTAGCAAAATATGTAGACACAACAAGTAATAATAATAATAATAATAATAACTTTATTTATAAAGCACTTTAAACAACTACAGTTGCCACAAAGTGCTGTACATGAGAAATCATGAACATAAAGGTATTACAAACAATTAAAAACCATTAAAAACCGTAAAACGAAGGACTATAAAAAACACACTAAAAATTAAAAGACATTAAAAGCACTAAAAACAGGAGCAATGCCTCAGCCAGTGTCGAAAGCCAAAGAATAAAAATATGTTTTTAGGGAGGATTTGAAGATGGACAGTGAGGGGGCCTGTCTGATGTGCAACGGCAAGGTGTTCCAGAGTGCCGGAGCAGCAACAGAAAAGGCTCTATCCCCTCTGAGCTTCCGCTTAGACCTTGGTACCTCAAGGAGCAGCTGATCAGCTGACCTGAGGCACCGGGCAGGAGCATATAGGTGGAGCAGCTCAGAGAGGTAAGTACAGGAAACGTGACAAAACACTTATTTATTGTGAGGGAAATTGAATTAGTAATAGGGAGGTCATGCTATTGCTTATAGAGGGCACTGAATGAATGAATTATATTTTATTGTCATGTATACCTAGGTACAGTGTAAGCTTTGTTTTGCGTAGAGCCGAGACAGTACACAAGTGTTGACCACGTGTTGGCCCCGACAAAGTTATGGGTGGCACGGTGGTGCAGCGGTAGAGATGCTGCCTTACAGCGAATGCAGCGCCGGAGACCCGGGTTCGATCCTGACTACGGGTGCTTGTATGTACGGAGTTTGTACGTGACCCCTGTGTGATTTTCTCCGAGATCTTCGGTGTCCTCCCACACTCTAAAGATGTACAGGTATGTAGGTTAATTGGCTTGGTAAATGTAAAAATTGTCCCTAGTGGGTGTAGGATAGTGTTAATATGCAGGGATCGCTGGTCAGCACGGACCCGGTGGGCCGAAGGGCCTGTTTTCACGCTGTATCTCTAAACTAAACTAAACTAAAGTTGCAAAAGTACCGAACAGTCTTATCTACTGTCTGCCGCTGCACGTGGCAGCTGGCCACCCCCACTCCCCACTCCTCCCTCCCCCCCAGTCAGTTCCCCCTTTGTTCTCGACGGCCCCCCCCCCCCCCCCCCCCCCCCCACGCCAGATCCACCTTTGTTCTCAGCGAATCGAGCCGGCTGGTGAGTACTGGTCTCCTTATTTAAAGAAGGGCATAAATGCACTTGAAGCAGTTGAAACATTAATGTCTGGGATTGCCAGAAAGTGAGGAAAAGTTGGCCAGGCTAGGTGTGTATCCACTGGAGTTCAGAAGGTTGACAGGGACTTGCTTGGAATATTCGCAATCCATGAAGGGTTTTAATGGTGGATGTCGAGAGGATGTTCCCTTTCGTGGGAAAAATCTAGTACTAGGTTCACAGTTTAAAATATTAGGTCACCCGTTTAAGATGGATGAGATGATATTTCTTCTCTGTCTGAAGAAGGGTCGTGATCCGGAATGTCATCTGCCAATTTCCTCCACAGATGCAGAGCAGTTATGAAGTATCTAGGAAAATGAGGTTGGATGATTCCCATGTGAAATTATATTATTCCTGGGAAATGAGACTACATTGTTCTGAGAGCAAGTGGCTTGGCCACACCCAGATTAACCATGGATTTGTAGAGCTGATAGTGGAGTCGTCAAGGTGAGGTCCCAGCCCGGCGTTTGGGTCCTTATTTTGGTCAATCCATGCTTAAGTTTTTAACGTTGTTGATTTCCTCCCCCTCACACAAGCCAATATTCCTTCCACCATTTTGGCCCTGATACTCCACCCACAGATCCAGATCTTCAGCAAAATCCTCCTCACTCCTGCCACTAATCATTAGATTTCTGCAAAGTCCCATTTCCATGCCGTAGCCACGGGGATCCCTCTGACTGCACGCTAATCGCCTGGCTTGGTTGCTCATCCCCCTCACAACCTCTTCCCTATCTCAGGCACTGATCTCAGGGTTCCTCCCGACCAGAGGGTCCCCATCTCATCCACACACAACCTCCTCCCCATCACAGGTAATCCTTGACCTCCCCCAACCCTCTCTCTTCTCCAAGGCACCTACCTCTTTGTTCCACACCACCCCAGGCCCTCATCTCCAGTATCGCCAATAGCAGTTTCTAATGGGGCCCCTTGTCATCAAGCCTTCTTCCATTGAACCTGCTGGAACTGGCCTAGTTCCAGCCCCACAGTATTTCCCTTGCGAGTAGCCCAACAACTCATCAAAGAACAAAGCGTGGGGAGCCCAAGAAAAAATGAGGGACCCGGTTTGGGGGCCACCGAGAATAAAGAGGGACTGGGTCGGGGTGGGGGGGGGGAGGGAGGAGGAGGAGATGGAAGAGGGACTACATTGAATACCTTTGTAACTCTGTGGCGACACTTGCACTGTACGCAAACAAACAATCTCATTGTACCAAGTACACGTGACAACAAAGTGTTAATCAATCAACAGCAACATCCTTTTAATGGTATCAAGAATGGCCAAGCCTAAAGGGCCTGTCCCACGAGCATGCGACCTGCATGCGGCAAGCGCGACCTAAAGGGCCGGTCCCACCAGCAGGCGCCTGCATGCGGCAAGCGCGACCTAACGTGGTCGCTTGAGCCGTACGGCATGTGGCAAGCGCGACCAAACCAGAAGCGGGAGCCGCCCGGAGGTCGTGTGAGTGACACGGCTTAGAGGCGGCTGCGGGCCGGCAGGCCGTTGCCGCGCGGAATTTTTAAACATGGTCAGTTTTTCGGAGCCCCGCGCGATGTTGGGACCAGCTCCGCACAACTCCATACGGTTCCGGCGATCGAAGTGGGACCGGCCCCGCAAGACCATACGGTTCAAGCGACCACGTTAGGTCGCGCATGCCGCATGCAGGCGCATGCTGGTGGGACCGGCCCTTTAGGTCGCGCTTGAGGCATGCAGGTCGCATGCTCGTGGGACAGGCCCTTAATATTCTACAATAACTCCCGTCCTGTTGAACATGTTAGTCTTGATGGTGAGGCATCATCAACATAAGTTGGCAGATCAACTAACATGAGTTAATCCTAGTGCATATAACACACTCAGCATATAGTTTGTGTTGGAGCGTTCATGGTAAGCTTGTTCATAATTGTCTGTTTAAAGTTATTTTTGCCGCAATATGTTTAAGCCGTCACTTAATTTTTTTCCCCTCTGCCTCCTTGTTTGCATTTTGAGATTTGTGTGTCATGAACTTTCTGTTATGAGGAATCATCTCAATGTGTGTTATTAAAACATCTTTAAGATGAAAAAAACATTGATTCTACATAAACTTTGAGTCATAATGCGATGTATTGACTTGTGTTCTCTATGGTAAACAGAGGTTTGTATTTATATTGTGAATCATCAGGTTTCTTGGAAATGTTTCAAATGATTACATACTATGAATTAGTTTGAAAATTTGTTATGCAAATATATAAATCACTTGACCGTTGTGTCCCTGGTCCCCCAACGTAATATTCCACCACTCACCCATAGCCCCCAACTGCACAGACGCAGCTCCCCTCATTCCTAGCACTCTCTCCCCCTCCTCCACCCTCTCTCTTCTTTCCCCTTTCCTCCTCCCCTCCCCCAATCCCTCCCTCACCTCCCTAACCTCTCTCCTCCTCTTTCCCCTAACCTCAGTCACTCACACCCTCCCACCCTCCCTCCATAACTCCTCCCCTACCTACCCCCTCCTATCCCCATCTCCCCCACTCCTCACCCACTATCCCTCCTCACATTCCCTAACTTCCCCCTCCTCTGCTCCCCCGTCCTCTCCTATTTCCCCCTCCTACCCCATTCTCCCTCCTCACCTCCGCCCTCTTATTTTCGCTCTCCTCCTCCCCTCCCCAAATCCATCCCACACCTCTCCCTCCCTCTCCTTTCCCCTACCCTCAGTCACTCCCTCCCTCCCTCCCTCCATAACTCCTCTCCCCTACCTACTCCCCTCCTCTCCCTCTATCGGGTCTCCTCCCCCACTCTCCCTCCCCAGAATCTCGAGGTTGCTGCTCCTCTCCCTTCTTGCGTGCCCCGGAGGAGCATCAGCCATCGGTGCCCCCAGAGGCCAGGCCTCGTTTCAGCCCGGAAGCACCAGCAGCTACGACGTCGCCGGCATGTGGGCGGGCTTGGAGAGCTCGGAGAAAAGATGGAGGAAGAGCCATGGGGAGAGGGGGGGGTATCACAGGGGAGGGGCAGGAGCCAGCGAGGGGGACCAGAGGGGAAGGGGCTGGAGCTGTGGGGCATTGTGATGGCGGTGCGTTTGGGATTCACAGCGGCCGCTGGACGCTCACCTCCGCCGGGGGTTCAGACTGTCCGTTTTCTGTTTGGCGACATTGCCGCGCTGCTGGGCTGCTTGGGGCGGGGCTTCTTCGGGTTCCTCCAAAAGTCCAGTTGCAATCCTCCGCCGGCTTTCCTCATCTCCACTAAAGATGCGATGGCGCAGGAAGGGGCGGACCTTCTCGGGGAGTGACAAGGGAAGAGACTAATCCACGCGGCGCTGGAAGGCAGGAGAAAAGATTGATCTGCGCACGCGAGATTTTAAAGATTTTTAAACCTCGCTAACTTTGACGACATTCAACCGATCAGAACGAAACTTAGTGGACTCGCAGTATAGGAGAAAGGTGAATGAACTGGCAAAAAAATCTTAGCGCTATCGCGAACTGTTTTTGCGCAAATAGAATGACCGCCAAACCGGAAGATAACAAGATCAGAGTTTTAGTTATGTATAGATTCTGTACGGAACAAAAGTTTCCCAAAATTCATTTTTGTGAAGTGGGCAATGGTGCCAAGGCCAACATTAATTGCTCATCCTTAACTGCCCTTGAGGTGGTGGTGAGAATTCTTCCTGATCTGCTGAAGACTTTCTGATGTAGGCATTCTCTCCTGCCGAGGGAAGGAACAAAGGAGGACCTAGAGTGATGGGACTGCCGTGAGGGGAGAGGAGGGGGGAGAACAAAGGGGGACCTGGCACGGTGATACTTTGTAACTTTGCAAGCGCCCTTTATGGGCGACTATTTCACAATCACAATAAGACTTTAGTAGCCAAGTATGTTTTGCAACATACAAGGAATTTAATTTGCCAAGTCAGTCATACAAATAAAAAGCAACGGAACACACAAAACACATTTTAACATAAACATCCACCACAGTGACTCCTCCGCATTCCTCACTGTGATGGAAGGCGATAAAAAGGTCAAATCTCTTTCCTTAGCTCTCCCGCGGTCGGGGGCCTTGAGCCCTCCGTTAATGGGACGATCTTGACTCCCGTAGCGGGCGGCGTTTGGGCATTCCGCATCAAGGCGATCTGCTCCTGCATCGGGAGGATGTCTGCTCCCCCGCTCCGGACGATCGGACCCCGCGTCGGGGCTGGTCGAGTCTCTGCGCTGTTGGAGTTTCCCGACTCGGCCTCTCCCGACACTGCGAGCTCTTGGTGCTTGGAGCCATCCCAGGCAAGGGATCGGCTCCGATGTAAGTCCACGCCCGCGGTGAGGCCCAAAGTCAGTCCGAGGAGGCCTCCAACTCCATCGATGGTAGGCTGCAGAGCTACCGGAGATGCAATCTGAAAATTAAAGGTAAAAAAGGTGGGAAAAAGGTATTTGCATACCTTGTGACAGTATATTAATAACGAATTAAATATACTGCTGCTGGGTTGGGGGTTCCAAGACTGGACAGCAAAGGACAGGAGATATATTTCTAGGCCTAGGTGATGTGTAACTTTAGAGGGGAACCAGTGAATGGTTGGTGATGTTCTGACGTGTTTGTTACCCTTGTCCTTCTTGATGGAAGAAGGTATTGGTTTGGGAAGATAGACACTAAATGCTGGAGAAACTCAGTGGGACAGGCAGCATCTCTATAGAGAAGGGATGGGTGATTTTTCGGGTTGAGACCCTTCTTCCGACTGAAAAGGGGTCTCGATCCAAAACGTCACCAATTCCTTCTCTCCAGTGATGCTACCTGTAGATGGTTTATGCATGCAACCAATAATGTAGCTACCTCAGTACCACTAACCACGCCTTAGTTATCAAGTATAATAACACCCTCTCTTCCTATCTCTCGCTCGCTCTCCAGCACGGTGACAGACTGCGTGCAGTTAGTGCTGGATCATGTTTAATCTGTGTGTTTATTAAAGAGTTAAGTAAAGTTACAAGTGTGTGAGATTCATGTCTTTACATGGTGTTGGCAAGTTAATTCTCGCACCTCCTATTTATCGGGTTTTATTTCTTGAGTTTGTTTCTTTGTCGGAGTTTTACTCTCCTTGTGTCACCATGGCATCCTCATGCCGCAAACCTGCGCCCCTGGTCTTTGATGCAGACATAGTGGAGCGCTGGGCGACTTTTGAGATGGATTTGACCCACTACATGAACATTGCTCATCGCAACGACCCTGATGCCGTTAAAGCTTCCCTTTTTCTAAATCTTGCTGGTCCTGATGCCATGAGGAGAGCACGTGCCTTCACCTACAGTCCCGCGGTCCGGGATGAACATGATCAGGTCCAAGTACCTGCAGAGTCTGCCGACGACCCGGTATGTCTGTTGCGAAAATTCGCTGAGCTTTGTGACCTGCCCTCTAACCGCATTTTAGAGAGAGCCAAGTTTTTTACGAGAAAGCAGCAGCATGATGAGCCTGTTGAATGTTTTATTGCTGATCTGCGTTACCTCGCTCAGAGGTGCCGATTTGATAATATGACTGAACAGCTTACTAGAGACATTCTAGTGACAGGGATGCTCGATCAGAAATTACGATCGGAGCTACTAAGGAAACCAGATCTTACTCTAACCGAAGCCATGCAAGCATGCAGGTTAGCCGAAGTCGTTGACCCTGTTCGGACAGCGGGGGGTCTGATAATAAATCGATTAATTTAACAGGTCTCAACGTCCTAACATAGTTAACACCAGACCCACGTCCCGGGCCATCTACGTCCCCGGCGGCCAAGGCGTTAAAAAATGCCCTAATTGCGGTTATGTGCATTCAATGCAGTCGCAGTGCCCGGCTTACGGAAAATCCTGCAATTTCTGCAAGAAATTGAACCATTTCTCGGCTGTCTGCCGCTCCCGTGGGAAACTTCCCCCAGCTTCTAGACAAGTCCTAAACAACTTGGTGCAAGTTGATAGCGAGTTTGGTTCCCAGTCCTCTCTCGACACTGCCCACGACTCTGAGCCAATTAGTTCTCAAGGAGATGCTAGTGTTTTCACACTCCTACACGCACCTGCTCGACTCACGGATCCTTCGGTCCTCGTTTATGTCAACAATTCGACCTTCTCTGCTAAGCTCGACACGGGGGCGAAAGTCAATGTTATGTCAACAAGCCTGTTCAGAAAGATTAGGCACAATGAGCAACTAAGCGCTGACCGTTCGACTTTACATGCTTACGGGGGTGAGGTGCTGAAACCAGTGGGCAAGGCCATCTTCAATTGTGTGCTGCAGAGGTCATCGCGGGCTCTCACGTTCTATGTTCTCGACTCTGATTGTGTGACTTTGTTGGGCAACCAGGCATGCCAGGACCTGGGACTAGTCTCGTTCGACCGCACTGTCCATGAGGTGCGGGTGATGCTGGATCCGATATCTGAGTACCCGGACCTGTTTGATAATGAGCTGGGCAAACTGCCTTTCGTCTACAAGATCGCCACCGACCCAAAGGTGGCGCCTGTGGTCCGTGCACCACACAGAGTACCCCTCGCTATGAAGGACAAGGTTGAATCGATGCTGAAGAGCATGGTCGCGATGGGAGTGCTGGAGGCAGTTAGCGAGCCCACCGAGTGGGTCTCCACCATGGTTGCCACGCTGAAGGACAAGAACGAGATAAGAGTGTGCATCAACCCAAAGGACCTGAACCTCGCAATTAGGCGACCACACTACCCCATGAGAACCGTGGAAGATGTTGCGGCTCAAGTCGGCCAGGCCACGGTTTTCTCCGTCCTCGATGCCAAAAGTTCATTCTGGCAAATACCACTCGACAAACGCTCCTCCGACCTGACAACGTTTGCCACTCCTTATGGCAGATTCAAGTTCCTGCGGATGCCATTCGGAATCAACTCTGCCAGCGAGGTGTTCCAGAGGTCCATGGAACAGCTGTTCGCCGGCATGCCGTGCGCCATCATCGTGGATGACATCCTAGTCTACGGGGAGAATGCCGCCGAACATGACAAGAACCTCCGCCGGGTCCTGGACCGGGCTCGACAGATCAATTTAAAACTGAACATAAAAAAGTGCAGATTCCGCGTCTCTGAAGTGCCTTACGTCGGGCATATCTTCACTTCTGATGGACTAAAGCCTGACCCACAAAAGACCAATGCAATCTCCGAGATGTCAGCCCCAACCGACGTCCTCGGTCTGCAATGATTCCTGGGCATGGTCAATTACCTCGGGAAGTTCATACCTAATCTCAGTGAGCTGAGCTCGTCCCTGAGGCAGCTAACTAAAAAAGACACTGCCTGGTCCTGGTTCCCACAACACCAACAGGCTATTGAATTTCTGAAATCTAAGCTGACCAGCACCCCGACACTTAAATTCTTTGACCTGCGCCGTCCCATTGTTGTTACCTGTGATGCCTCTCGTTTTGGACTCGGTGCTGCTTGCCTGCAGCTCTACGATGACGGATCGCTGTTACCGGTCTCGTATGCCTCGCGGACCATGACCGACACGGAGCAACGGTATGCTCAGATCGAGAAGGAGCTCCTCGCGGTTGTGTTCGCTTGTTCCAAGTTTAAAGATTTCCTTTTCGGCAGCAGATTCACGGTCGAGACCGACCACCAGCCACTAGTGACAATTCTTAGCAAACCCATACATGTTGCCCCCGCCAGGCTGCAGCGCATGATGCTGCAGCTCCAACGTTTTGATTTCCAACTGGTTTACAAAAAGGGCACTGAAATGCATGTGGCCGATACTCTATCTCGTGCCCCACGGGCCACCTGTGACCGCCACCCCTACGAGTAAGAAAACCTCTTGGTGCTGAACGTCAACATCCGCCGCTGACACTGCGTTGCTGCAGCTCGCAGCTGTCATCAAGCGCGGCTGGCCCGACAAACGGACAACTTTGCCATCGGGTGCCCAACCGTTCTCTCTGGTCCGTGATGAGCTGGTGATCCAAGATGGTGTTATCGTCAAAGGCCACAAGGTCGTGGTTCCGGCCTCTCTGTATGATCTCTACTACAACGCAGCCCACAGCGGTCATCCTGGGGTCGATGCCACTATTTCTCACGCTCAGGGACAATTCTACTGTCCTGGTATGGCCAAATATATCAAGGACCGAGTTTCCTCCTGCTCCACCTGCAACAACCTCGCCCCACACCAGCAGCGACAGCCCCTTTTGCAGCAGCCGGCGCCCGCCATGCACTGGACATCGCTGGCTGCCGACATATTCGAATGGCGGGGCAAGCAGTTTCTTGTCCTGGTGGACTCGTGCTCCAACTGGTTCGAGGTGGACCTGCTTCCTTCAATCACCTCCGAGATGGTCATCAGCAGACTGCGCGGGCACTTCGCCACCTTCGGTGCCCCTGTCCGTTTACAAACTGACAATGGCCGACAATTCACAAGCGCCGAATTCAAGTCTTTCGCTGCCAAGTGGAACTTTCATCATTACACTAGCAGCCCGGAGTACCCGCAAAGCAACGGCCTGGCCGAGCGAGCCGTGCGGAGTGCTAAGGGTCTGCTTGAGCAGTCCCGCCTGTCTAACTCCGACTTCTACCTGGGCTTACTTAACCTCTGTAATATCTCCCGTGAACCGACCATGGGTTCCCCTGCCCAGCGTCTGATGTCGAGGACAACCAGGCCACCTATGCCGATCGCTCAACAGACCCTGCTACCCAAGGTATTCGAGCCTGCCGTTGTCCAGCAGCGGATTGAACAGAAGCATGAGGTTCAACGGCGTTCCTACGACAGGTCCTGCCGCCCGCTGACGTCCCTACTGCCAGGGCAAGTCGTTCGGTTGCAAACTAGCACCGGCTATTCCCGTCTCGCGACCGTAGTTGGTGTTGCTGATTCGCCTCGTTCTTACCTGGTGGACTATGAAGGGACTGTCTATCGTCTGAGCCGTCAACACCTGTTGGCTGTGAACGAGCCGAAGCCTCCACCTGCGGGTCCTTATGCTCCACCTCTGCGGTCCCAGCCTGTCCCTGCCGGTTTTCCTGCTGATCCCTGCATGCCCCGGACCCCTCACTTGTTGCGTTCTCCTCCACCGCTGCCGCCGGGTTCTGGCCGGTTTGCCTCCCCTCCTGCACATTCTCCCTCCCCTCCCGTCTCTCATGCTCCGGCTGCGTCTCCTCATGTTTTAACTTTCTCGCCTACTTCTGCTGCGCCTTCTCTTCTTTCCGATGGGGGGGGGGGGGGGGGAAGGTGTTGTATGCACACGTTCGGGTCGCATTGTTAAGCCGCCTGTCCACTATGGTGACTGTTTAGATTCGTATATTTTATACAATCACACTGCCATGGCTCTATTTCAATTCTGATTTCTAAGGGGAAGGATGTAGATGGTTTATGCATGCAACCAATAATGTAGCTACCTCAGTACCACTAACCACGCCTTAGTTATCAAGTATAATAACACCCTCTCTTCCTATCTCTCGCTCTCTCTCCAGCACGGTGACAGACTGCGTGCAGTTAGTGCTGGATCATGTTTAATCTGTGTGTTTATTAAAGAGTTAAGTAAAGTTACAAGTGTGTGAGATTCACTTCTTTACACTACCTGTCCCACTGAATTACTCTGGGATTTGGTGTCAATGGTGTAAACCAGCATCTGCAGTTCCTTACTAAGCAAACAGTATTGGTTTGGGAGGTGCATTCCAGGTGAATGTATTTTGTAGATGGTCTGTATTGCAGCCATTGCATGGAAGTGGTGGAGTGAATGTACACTTAGCATGGGGGAATGGAGTGTGGGGCAAGCTTTATCCCGGATGGCGTTGAAGTTCTTCGGAGATGTTGCCGTTGCACTCACCCAGGTGAGCAGAGAGTATTTTCTCGTGATCCTGACTTGTGCCTCGTAGATAGTGGAAAGGTCTTGGAGTGTCAAGAAGTGAGTCGTTTAGTTTAGTTTAGAGATACAGCACGGAAACAGGCCCATTAGCCACCAGAGTCCGCGCTGACCACGTACCCTGCACACTAACACTATCCTACACACACTAGGGCTAATTTACAATGTTACCAAGCAAATTAACCTACAAACCTGTACGTCTTTGGAGTGTGGGAGGAAACTGGAGCACCCGGCGAAAAATTACGCAGGTCACAGGGAGAACGTACAAACTCCGTACAGGCAGCACCTGTAGTCGGGATCGAACCCGGGTCTCTGGTGCTGTTAGGCAGCAAATCTACCGTTGCGCAACCAAGCTTCCCACTGTGCCGGCTACATCTTGCAGTCTGCTCTCTTGTCATGGCACTTATGTGGCTGGCCCACATGAAACCTGATCAATGGTCATCCTTAAGATAACAATGGAGGGGAGATTCGATGAACACCATCTGAAGAAGGGTCTCGACCCAAAATGTCACCCATTCCTTCCCTGCTGAGATGCTGCCCGTCCTGTTGAGTTACTCCAGCTTTTTGTGTCTATCTTCAGTTTAAACCAGCATCTGCAGTTCCTTCTTCCATTTTGTGTGTACCATCCTTCACACACTTGTTTGTGGCCTTCTCCAGTTTTCAGTGGAGGCTCATGAAATCTGGGTTTCAGAAAGTTGCAGAGGGTCCTGATATTAATCCTTCCGCACTGCTCCCAACAAACGTGGGACGTTTTAAATTGAGGACAAGTTTTCTAAATTTTAACTTGTTCAGGTAATGAATTAATAGAATTTATAAAGTAGCCACAGATCATATTTTTGATCCCCTAAGAGGATTAACTGTGAAGTTAATTCAGTGGTCAAATAGCTAATCTTTGCTCTTGTGTTTTGAATGTTGTGCAGGGCCTCTGAGGAGCTGGACATGTGGCAGGCCAAAGCTGTTCCCGTTAATGCACAGTCAATAGCATCAGCAGTCCATTGGATTGAGAATCTTTGTCATACGGCAGCAACCAGCAAGACAAGTGCGGTGGAGGCTGTGTTACAAGCAACAAGTGATAAAACTGTGAGACATTGCGTTTGATTTATAGACACAAGCAGATGCCAATTTCTAAAATGCCTTAATGTGTTTCCAGACATTAAATTAAATATGACCCTTCGATTTAATTGTCCGCCAAGCATCATTCTTACCACGTATCCGACATCCATAAAATAAATGTAGGGGGTGGCGCGGCGGTAGATTTGCTGCCTTACAGCGCCGGAGACCCCGGGTTCTGTTCTGACTACGGGTGCTGTCTGTACGGACTTTGTACGTTCTCTGTGCCCCACCTGGGCAACGCACCTTTTCTCCTCTCTCTTCCCCATCTACATTGTCTGCCTTCACAATTGTCTCTGGCTAAGATGGCACGGTGGCGCAGCGGTAGAGTTGCTGCCTTACAGCGCTTGCAGCGCCAGAGACCCAGGCTCGATCCTGACTACGGATGCTGTCTGTACGGAGTTTGTACGTTCTCCCCGTGACCGGTGGGTTTTCTCCGAGATCTTCCATCTATAATCCCACACTCCAAAGACGTACAGGTTTGCAGGTTATTTGGCTTGGTGACTGTGTAAATTTTCCCTAGTGAGTGTAGGATAGTGTTCGTGTGCGGGGATCACTGGTCGGCGCGGACTCGGTGGGCTGCAGGGTTCCGCGCTACATCTCTAATACTAAAACAAATTAAAACTGGACTATTTTGGGTTTTAACTCTTCAGCTCCAGAGGAGCTAGTATAAAGTTAATGAAATACACGATTGGATGTAAAAGAATAGTACAGGCCACCCACGGATAACAAACAGGCTCCCCTTTTACAGACATCTCTAAGTCGAATTTTGGTCATAAACTGGCAAACACACATATGGCAAATCTATCATAACTATAGCATTGTAATGTTTGATTCCATGATACTTTGTGCTCAGGTACAGTGAAATGTTTTGTTTTGCATACAACCTGGTAAAATCATACAGCAGGCCTCACCTCGGCAGTAGACAAATGTCGCCACGTTTTGGTGCTGACAAAGTTACAAATGTTCACCGAATAGTTCACTGCATGTGGCAACAGGCATCCCCCTACCTCTACACCCCCCCCCCCCCCCCGACTGGGTCCCCTTTCATTCTCGGCGCCCCCCCCCCCCTCCCTCATTGAGTCCTCCATCTTACCATCATTGGAATGGCATCAAATGGCATCAAATGCACATTAGAAAAACAATTATTGAAGGTGGAGAGAGAGAGGAAACTAGTTCTGCCACTCATAAATATAAACCAATGTTTTGAATGTAACAATATTATGAGAGCTTGTTGTTATGTTTGAGTGTCCATAATTCAGGTCTTTGTTGGGGTAACTTTATAATCCTGATTGGAAAATTGCATAAACAATTTACATTGCACATATTATTTTCTCGCATAATGTGGAGCATATTTTTTGAATTAGTGGTTTTGGCGCCAGGCCTTGTACCTTGGAAGCCTATATTGAAACTTGGGCATTAGAATAGTGAACCCTGCTTCATTACTTATTCATTAATTTCGGATGTGCATTCCTGTCAAGTGCTGCAGTGACTACATAGCTGTGGCACTAAGACAAGCATATTTAATCAGATAAACTGTACATTGGTTTACATGAACTGTACACTGCAAGGGCCAGGAAGCGAGCGGGCAAGATCGTCTCTGACTCCTCTCACCCTGGCCACAAACTCTTTGAATCACTTCCCTCTGGAAGGCGACTCCGGACTGTCAAAGCTGCCACAGCTGGACATAAAAACTGTTTTTATCCACGAGTAGTTGCTCTACTCAACAGCCACAAATCTGTAGCCTCCCTTTGATCTGGTATTTTGTTGGTTCACATGCTTGATCAATGGTGTTTTATCATTTAATGTTTTATTATTATTATTATTATTAATGTTTAGTATTTTCTGAGTTATTCATAACTGTCACTGTATGTCATGTTGTTACTTGTGGGCGGAGCACCAAGGCAAATTCCTTGTATGTGAATATTTGACAATAAACTTACTTACTTACTTACTAAAGTCAAAAGATAAATATAAGAGAAACAGCAAAAAAATACAACCAAGAAATATCTTCCTCGTCCAGTTTGAGGAAGGGTCTCGGCCCGAAACATCACCCATTCCTTCTCTCCAGAGATGCTGCTTGTCCCGCTGAGTTACTCCAGCATTTTGTGTCTATCTTCGGTGTAAACCAGCATCTGGTATTCCTTCCTACGCAAATATCTTCCCTTGTAACTCGCTGAGACAGATGATTTGGGAAGGCAACCTTGCCACTGGAATGGATCGGTCAGTCCACTCTTGCTGTGTTTGTCCATTTTAAGAATGAAACCAATGGAATAATGATAACGTTTTTTTTTAATGCAGATTGAAGCCATCTATTTTTTTGCTGCGGGAGATGGTCCTCAGGGAATGAGGGAGCTTTTACATCAGAAGTTGGCAAACAGCCCTCGCCCAGTTCACACCATCTCGTTCAACGCGAAGGAGGAAGCAACAATCCGGTTTATGAAAGAATTGGCTCAGAGCACTGCAGGAAGGTAGGACAATAACACGGCAAGATACAATCGTAAAGGGCCTGTCCCACCAGCATGCGATTGCATGCGTCTAGCGCGACCAAACGTGGTGGCTTGAGGCGTCCCCCATTCCAACCGCGGAGGCGTGTGGAGTTGTGCGGGGCTGGTCCCGACACCATACTCACCAATCAGCTGGGCTGGAGGTGGGCCGACTGAATTTGGACGTCGCACGGCGTCAGGCGGTGACGTCATCACGCAACGGCATGCCGGGCGGTGATGTCATCGCGCAACGCCACGCCCGGCAGTGACTTAATTGCGCAACGCCACGCGCTAGGCGTACGCCATCAAGATGCTGCATATGGCATCAAGACGCTGCGTACAACGTCGAGACGCTGCTTACGCCAGTCGAGGCGCTGCGTATGGCCTCAATGCGGGCGGACAGGCCGTTGTCGCGCGGGATATTCGGACAGTGTAAAATATTTGGAGCCCCGCGTGATGTCGGGACCAGCCCCGCACAACTCCATACGCCTCCGGCGATTGAAGTGGGACCGGCCCAGCGAGGCCGTATGCCTAAAAGCGGCCATGTTTGGTCGCGCTAGACGCATGCTATCGCATGCTGGTGGGTCAGGCCCTTAAACTCCTTCTGACACAGCCTGAATTTATAGAGCATGGGATCATTGGTGTTTTGCAGAATTTATTTTACTTCTGAAATGCCCAAGTTTGCACTTTAGAGATAGAGCACGGAAACAAGCCCTTCAGCCCACCGAGTGTGCGCCAACCAGCCATCACCCCGTACAATAACACTATGTACATGCTAGGGACAATTTACAATTTACAGAAGCCAATTAACCTTTTTGGGATGTGGAATGAAACCAGAGCACCAGGAGAAAACAGGGAGAACGTACCAACTCTGTACAGACAGCATCCAGAGTCAGGATCGAACCTGGATCTCGAACCTGGATCTCGAACGCTACAAGGCAGCATCTCTACCACTGTGCCACTGTGCAGCCCAAAAAGCACCAAGAGATCACACCAAAATTGGTGGTATAGTAGACAGTGAAGATGGTCGTTTAAGGTTGCAACAAGATATTGATCAGCTGGGATTGTGGACAAACGAAAAGGAGATGCAATTTAATCAGACAGGAGCAAAATTATGCATTTTAGGAAGTTCCCAATAAGTGGCAATACAGGTAGACAGGGTGGTGAAGAAAAGGTATGGCAAACTTGCTTTTATTGATTGCAAGAGCTTTGTTGTACAAAACAATGGTTAGGCTGCACTTGGAGTTTCGTGAGCCATTCTGCTCATTACACAACAGAAAAATAGTGGTTAGCCTTGGGAGGGTGTAGAAAGATTCACAAGCATGTTGCCGGTGTTGGAGGGCTTGAGTTATTATGAGAGATTGGACAGGCTTGATTTTTCTGGAGAGAATGAGGCTAAGAGGTGACATGATAGAGGTATATAAAATCATGAGAGGTATAGATATGGTAGATAGGCAGAGTCTGAATGTAGGGGCGACTAAGAGGCTTGCAGTGTAGCTGCTGCTGGCGCCGACAATGGCGGCCACGGTGTACTGCTCCTTGCTGTTTTGTATGTGTTTGTTCGTTTGTGTCGTCTGTGAATACCCTACAAAGATTACTTTCACGAGAGAAGTACTCATAAACATCGGACATACGGTACCTCCAAACATCGTTCCGGATTTCTCTACTCTTTGAATCACTTCCCTCTGGAAGGCGAATCCGGACTGTCAAAGCTGCCACAGCCAGACATAAAAACAGCTTTTATCCACGAGGAGTTGCTCTACTCAACAACCAAAAATCTGTAGCCTCCCTTTGATCTGGTATTTTGTTGGTTCACATGCTTGATCAATGGTGTTTTATCATTAATGTTTTATTATTATTAATGTTTAGTGATTTCTGAGTCATTCGTAACTGTCACTGTATGTCATGTTTTACTTGTGGGCGGAGCACCAAGGCAAATTCCTTGTATGTGAATACTTGGCCAATAAACTTACTTACTTACTTAAACTTGCTTACTTAAAGCTAGAGGGCATTGGTTTAAGGTGAGAGGGAAGACGGTTAAAGGGGATCTCTCACAACATCAGGAACAATAACTACATTTAAAAGACAAAAGTGCTGGAGTAACGCAATAGGTCAGGTAGCATCTCTAGAGAACATGGATAGGTGACATTTTGGGTTGAGACTCTTCTTCAGACCACCTTAAGGCCAGTTCGCTACCACGCTTAGTCCTGCCTATACCCTTTTCCAGTTTTCTTCCTCCCCCACACAGTCAGTCTGAACAAGGCTCTTGATGCAAAACATCACCTATCCATGTTTTCTAAAGATGCTGCCTGACCTGCTGTGTTGCTCCTGCAGTTTGTGCCCTTTTGTGTATTAGAAAACATAGAAAATAGGTGCAGGAGGAGGCTATTCGGTCCTTCGAGCCAGCACTGCCATTCATTGTGATCATGGCTGATCATCCCCAATCAATAACCAGTGCCTGCCTTCTTCCCATATCCCTTGGTTCCACTAGCCCCTCGAGCTCTATCTAACTCTCTCTTAAATCCATCCAATGATTTGGCCTCCACTGCCCTCTGTGGCAGGGAATTCCACAAATTCATAACTCTCTGGGTGAAAACATTTTTTTCTCACCTCAGTCTTAAATGGCCTCCCCTTTATTCTAAGACTGTGGCCCCTGGTTCTGGACTCGCCCAACATCGGGAACATTTTTCCAGCATCTAGCTTGTCCATTCCTTTTATAATTTTATATGTTTCTATAAGATATCCCCTCATCCTTCTAAACTTCAGTGAATACAAGCCTAGTCTTTTCAATCTTTCCTCATATGACAGTCCCGCCATCCCAGGGATCAATCTCGTGAACCTACGCTGCACTGCCTCAATCACAAGGATGTCCTTCCTCAAATGAGGAGACCAAAACTGTACACAATATTCCAGATGTGGTCTCACCAGCATCTGCAGCTCCTTGTTTCAGCATTTAAGAGGCAACAGGCTCTCTAAACGAGCAAGGCATGGAGGAATGTAGCAGAGATATGGTGGGCTGAAGGGTCTATTTTCTATGCTGTCTGATGTTGTGATACATTGCTGGACTCGAATTATTCAGCCCGTGATGTCCTTGTCAACCACAATGCTAATTTAAACTGCGCACCATAACCCCCAATTATGGGCCTGTTTGTGTCTGTCTGACAGCCTCTGAAACATTGCCTTTGCATCTGCTTCCACCACTTCCTCCATGCAGAGTGTTCCTGGCACCTACCACTCTCTATATTTAAAAAAACCACTGACTCATAAATCTCCTTTGAACTTCCGCCTTTCACCTTAAACTCATGACGTCTAAATGGTTGACATTTCCACCCTGAAGAAGAGGCTCCAACTATTTACCCAATTTACGCCTTGAATAATTCTTATAAACTTCTATCAAGTCTCCCCTCGGCCTCCGATGCCCTTGAGAACATGATCCAAGTGTGTCCCACCTCTCCGTACAGCCCGTACTCTCTAATCCATGCAACATCCTGGTGAACATCTTCTGCAACTTCCCCAAAGCCTCCACATCCTTCCTGTAATGGGACGACCAGAATAGTACCCAGTACTCCAACTGCGACTAAATCAAATTTTTTTTTACAGCAGAAACACAATTTCCCGACATTTATACTCAGCACCCTTTAGTTTAGTTTAGTTTAGAGATACAGTGCGGAAACAGGCCCTTCGGCTCTCCGGATCCGCGCCAACCAGCGATCCCCGCACATTAACACTAAACTACACCCACAGGGGACAATTTGTACATTTACCAAGCCAATTAACCTAAAACCCTGTACGTCTTTGGAATGTGGGAGGAAACCGAAGATCTCGGAGAAAACCCACGCAGGTCACGGGGAGAACGTACAAACTCCATAAAGACAGCACCGATAAATCGGACCTGGGTCTCCGGCACTGCATTCGCTTTAATGCCCCTGTCCCACTTAGGAAACCTGAACGGAAACCTCTGGAGACTTTGCGCCCCGCCCAAGGTTTCCGTGCGGTTCCCGGAGGTTGCAGGTGGTTGCCGGTGGTTGCAGGTAGTAGAAGCAGGTAGGGAGACTGACAAAAACCTCCGGGAACCACACGGAAACCTTGGGTGGGGCGCAAAGTTTCCAGAGGTTTCCGTTCAGGATTCCTAAGTGGGACAGGGGCATAAGGCAGCGACTCTACCGCTGCGCCAGCGTGACTGCCCTGACCCAGCGTAGAGTTGCTGCCTTACAGCGAATGCAGCGCCGGAGACCCAGGTTCGATTTATCGATGCTATCTTTATGGAGTTTGTACGTTCTCCCCGTGACCTGCGTGGGTTTTCTCCGAGATCTTCGGTTTCCTACAACATTCCATCGGGAAATCGCTGCTGTAAAAAAAAATAAAATTGGTTTCGCCGCAGTTGGAGTACTGGGTACTATTCTGGTCGTCGTATTACAGGAAGGATGTGGAGGCTTTGGGGAAGTTGCAGATGTTCACCAGGATGTTGCATGGATTAGAAAGTATGAGCTGTACAGAGAGGTGGGACACACATGGATCATAGAAACATAGAAAATAGGTGCAGGAGTAGGCCATTCGGCCCTTCGAGCCTGCACCGCCATTCAATATGATCATGGCTGATCATCCAACTCAGTATCCTGTACCTGCCTTCTCTCCATACCACCTGATCCTTTTAGCCTCAAGGGCCACATGTAACTCCCTCTTAAATATAGCCCATGAACTGGCCTCAACTACCTTCTGTGGCAGAGAGTTCCAGAGACTCACCACTCTCTGCGTGAAAAATGTTTTTCTCATCTCGGTCCTAAAGGATTTCCCCTTTATCCTTAAACTGTGACCCCTTGTCCTGGACTTCCCCAACATCGGGAAAAATCTTCCTGCATCTAGCTTATCCAACCCCCCAAGAATTTTGTAAGTTTCTATAAGATCCCCCCTCAATCTTCTAAATACTGGCCAGTACAAGCCGAGTCTATCCAGTCTTTCTTCATATGAAAGTCCTGACATCCCAGGAATCAGTCTGGCGAACCTTCTCTGTGCTCCCTCTAAGGCAAGAATGTCTTTACTCAGATTTGGAGGCCAAAACTGTACACAATACTCCAGGTGTGGTCTCACCAATACCCTGGACAACTGCAGTAGAACCTCCCTGCTCCTATACTCAAATCCTTTTGCTATGAATGCTAACATACCATTCGCTTTTTTCACTGCCTGCTGCACCTGCATGTCTACTTTCAATGACTGGTGTACCATGACACCCAGGTCTCGTTGCATCTCCCCTTTTCCTAATCGGCCACCATTTAGATAATAGTCTACTTTCCTCTTTTTGCCACCAAAGTGGATAACCTCACATTTATCCACATTATACTGCATCTGTCATGCATTTGCCCACTCACCCAGCCCAGGATCATTTTCTCAAGAGCATTGGAGGCTGAGGGGAGACCCCTACTATAGATGAAGTTCTCACTAGGGTCTCTTCAATACCCCGTAACACTGCTCTCTCTCCCCATCCCCCCCCCCCCCCCCACTCGCAACAAGGGCAGAGTCCCCCTAGTCCTCACCTTTCACCCCACTAGCCGTCACATACAACAAATAGTCCTCCGTCATTTCCGCCACCTCCAACGTGACCCCACCACTCGCCACATCTTCCCATCTCCCCCCATGTCTGCTTTCCGCAAAGACCGCTCCCTCCATAACACCCTTGTCAATTCTTCCCTTCCCTCCCATACCACCCCCTCCCCGGGCACTTTCCCTTGCAACCGCAAGAGATGCTACACTTGTCGCTTTACCTCCCCCCTCGACTCCATTCAAGGACCCAAGCAGTCGTTCCAGATGCCACAGAGGTTCACCTGCACCTCCTCCAACCTGATCTATTGCATCCGCTGCTCTAGATGTCAGCTGATCTACATCGGTGAGACCAAGCGGAGGCTTGCCGATCGTTTTGCCCAACACCTCCGCTCGGTCAGCATTAACCAACCTGATCTCCCTGTGGCTCAGCACTTTAACTTCCCCCCCCCCCATTCTGAATCCGACCTTTCTGTCCTGGGCCTCCTCCATGGCCAGAGTGAACACCACCGGAAATTGGAGGTGTAGCACCTCATATTCCGCTTGGGCAGTCTGCACCCTAGCGGCATAAAAATTGACTTCTCCAATTTCTGGTAGCCCTTGCTGTCTCCTCCCCTTCACAGCTCTCCCTCAGCCCTCTGGCTCCTCCTCTTCCTTTCTCCTTTCTTCTCCCCGCCCTCCCCACCCTACATCAGTCTGAAGAAGGGTTTCGGCCCGAAACTTTGCCTATTTCCTTCGCTCTATAGATGCTGCTGCACCCGCTGTGTTTCTCCAGCACTTTTGTCTAGCACGCATGAAAGATTGACTGTCCATTTCCCTACACAGACGCTGCCTGATCGGCTGAATTCCTCAAGACTATTTGTTGTTCCACATTCCAGCATCTGCTGTCCCTTGTGTCACAATTTTACAACTCCAATGCCGTATGTCTCCTTTATCACTTTATGTGCTTGTGTTGTCACTTTCAGAGAGTCATACCGCACCCAAATAAGCCCTTTGGCCCAACTCATCCACACCCATCTAAGCTAGTCCCACTTCCTCATAACAAAAAAAAGGCACCAAGTGCTTGAGTAATTTCAGAAGAAGGGTCCTGACCTGATATGATTAATGCCTTAATATTCCGAGTCAGCCTACCATGAAGGACCTTGCCAAAACCCTTACAAAAATCAATGTGTACGGCATCCAGCTGATTACATGCATCAATCATCTTCATCACCTCTTGTAAAATGTCAAGGCACGATCTCCCCCACACAAAGTCATGATGACTCGCCCTAATAATTCTCTGCTTTTCTAAATGCCCAGGCTGTTGCAGGAAGAGGGGTGCAAATGTGTAGAGAGTCAAGGAATGGGGTGGTAGTGATCAGTGGGTTAGATGAGTTGGGGTGGACCTTCAGCAGCCCCTGAAGGTCGTAGTGTTATTGGTATTCTGCAGCAAAGACATCCTGGCATGATAGAAACATAGAAACATAGAAAATAGGTGCAGGAGTAGGCCATTCGGCCCTTCGAGCCTGCACCGCCATTCAATATGATCATGGCTGATCATCCAACTCAGTATCTTGTACCTGCCTTCTCTCCATACCCCCTGATCCCTTTAGCTACAAGGGCCACATCTAACTCCCTCTTAAATATAGCCAATGAACTGGCCTCAACTACCTTCTGTGGCAGAGAATTCCAGAGATTCACCACTCTCTGTGTGAAAAATGTTTTCCTCATCTCGGTCCTAAAAGATTTCCCCCTTATCCTTAAACTGTGACCCCTTGTCCTGGACTTCCCCAACATCGGGAACAATCTTCCTGCATCTAGCCTGTCCAACCCCTTAAGAATTTTGTAAGTTTCTATAAGATCCCCCCCCCCCCTCAATCTTCTAAATTCTAGCGAGTACAAGCCGAGTCTATCCAGTCTTTCTTCATATGAAAGTCCTGACATCCCAGGAATCAGTCTGGTGAACCTTCTCCATACTCCCTGTACACCTTGACGTGATCCATGCAGTGTCCACAATTTCCAATATAATTTCTCCACTGAAATTGAACGGTGTAACATAGAAAATCACAATAGCACATGATCCCTTTTCCAGGCATAATTGTGTAGTGACAGAATATAGTGGTTATGAATCCCGGTTTCTGCTATGCTAGGGGTGGCACCGTGGTGTATCAAGTAGAGTTGCCGCCTTACAGCTCCAGAGACCCAGGTTCAATGCTGACTTCGGATGTTAACTATGTGTAGTGCACGTTCTCCCCGTGACTCCCTGGGTTTCTTCCGAATACTCCGATTTCAACCCCACATCCCAAAGACGTGTGAGTTGGTAAGTTAGAGAGTCATAGAGTGATGGTGTTGAAACAGGCCCTTCGGCCCATCTTGCCCACACTGGCCAACATGTCCCAGCTACACTAGTCCCACCTGCCTGCGCTTGGTCCATATGCCTCCAAACATGTCCTATCCATGTACCTGCCTAACTGTTTCTTAAACATTGGGATAGTTCCAGCCTCAACTACCTCCTCTGGCAGCTTGTTCCATACACCCACCACCCTTTGTGTGAAAAGCTTACCCCTCAGATTCCTATTAAATCTTTTCCGCTTCACCTTGAACCCATGTCCTCTGATTCTCGATTCACCCGAGTGATTCTGTCCATTTACCCGATCTATTCCTCTCATGATTTTACACACCTCCATAAGATCACCCCTCATTCTCCTGCGCTCCAAGGAATCGAGTCTAGCCTACAACCTCTCCCTACAGCTTACACCCTCTAGTCCTGGCAACATCCTCGTAAAAGTTAATTGGCCTCTGTAAATTGCCCCCAGTGTACAAGTGAGTGATAAAATCAGGGCAAATTGACGGAATGGAAAGAATAAAGTGGGATTAGTGTAGTGAGGATTAGTTTAAAGGGGTGTTTGATAGTATGGATTTGGTGCACTGAAGGTCCTGTTTCCATGCTATATATCTCAATGACTATATAATCCTCAAACTGCTGATGATAGGTCACAGTTCTGAAATACTAACCCTGTTTCTCTTTCGAAAGATTCTTCCTGATTTAGTTTAATTTTCGAGGAAACAGGCCTTTTGGTCCACCTGGTCCACGCCGACCAGTGATCCCTGTACACTAGCACTAGCCTACACACTAGCACCAATTTACAATCTGTACCGAAGCCAATTAACCTATAAATCTGTACGTCTGGAGCGTGGGAGGAAACTGGAGCACCCGGGGAAAATCCACGCAGTCACGGGGAGAACGTACAAACTCTGTACAGACAACACCTGTAGTCAGGATCGAACCTGTGTTTCTGGCGCTGTAAGGCAGCAACTCTACCGCTGCGCCACCAAGCCGCACCTATTTTTTGAGTATTTCTATGTTATTCTGTTTTTAAAACCAGCACCCACTGTATTGTGCTTTCTACTTATTCTCCTGTCCTGGTGATTGAATAATTTCTGTTTTGTGACAATGGCCTATTAGCCTTTACAGTAACAAACTGTCTTAATTTTCTCATGCCCAGGAGTTTGTAGAGAAATGGTGGACAAAACTGTACAAAAACTGCCTTGTGATACATTCTCCTTTCCCACTTCGAGGCCACATTGAATGTGGTTCCTTGGTATGGTGGAGTCCTCTGGGTTATGAGCTTTTCCATGGCCATGCTACTGTATGTATGTAGCCAAATGAGCAGATAGTGTTTTCCTTCACTTTAACATCATATAACCATATAACAATTACAGCACGGAAACAGGCCATCTCGGCCCTACAAGTCCGTGCCGAACACTTATTGTCCCCTAGTCCTATCTACCTGCACTCAGACCATAACCCTCCATTCCTTTCCCATCCATATAACTATCCAATTTATTTTTAAATGATAATATCGAACCTGCCTCCACCACTTCCACTGGAAGATCATTCCACACAGCTACCACTCTCTGAGTAAAGATGTTCCCCCTCATGTTATCCCTAAACTTCTGTCCCTTAATTCTGAAGTCATGTCCTCGTGTTTGAATCTTCCCTACTCTCAATGGGAAAAGCTTATCCACGTCAACTCTGTCTATCCCTCTCATCATTTTAAAGACCTCTATCAAGTTCCCCCTTAACCTTGTGCGCTCCAAAGAATAAAGACCTAACTTATTCAACCTTTCTTTGTAACTTAGTTGCTGAAACCCAGGCAACATTCTAGTAAATCTCCTCTGTACTCTCTCTATTTTGTTGACATCCTTCCTATAATTGGGCGACTAAAATTGTACACCATACTCCAGAATTGGTCTCACCAATGCCTTGTACAATTTTAACATTACATCCCAACTTCTATACTCAATGCTCTGATTTAGAAAGGCTAGCATACCAAAAGCTTTCTTTTCCACCCTATCTACATGAGATTCCACCTACAGGGAACTATGCACAGTTATTCCTAGATCCCTCTGTTCAACTGCATTCCTCAATTCGCTACCATTTACCATGTACGTCCTATTTTGATTTGTCCTACCAAGATGTAGCACCTCACACTTATCAGCATTAAACTCCATCTGCCATCTTTCAGCCCATTCTTTCAAATGGCCTAAATCTCTCTGTAGACTTTGGAAACCTACTTCATTATCCACAACACCACCTATCTTAGTATCATCTGCATACTTACTAATCCAATTTACCACACCATCATCCAGATCATTGATGTACATGACAAACAACAGTGGACCCCACACATATCCCTGAGGCACCCCACTAGTCACCTGCCTCCAACCTGACAAACAGCCATCCACCATTACTCTCTGGCATCTCCCATTCAGCCACTGTTGAATCCATCTTGCTACTCCTGCATTAATACCCAACAATTGAACCTTCTTAACCAACCTTCCATGAGGAACCTTGTCAAAGGCCTTACTAAAGTCCATATAGACAACATCCACTGCTTTACCCTCATCAATTTCCCTAGTAACCTCTTCAAAAAATTCAAGAAGATTAGTCAAACATGACCTTCCAGGCACAAATCCATGTTGACTGTTCCTAATCAGACCCTGTTTATCCAGATGCTTATATATATATTATCTCTAAGTATCTTTCCATTAATTTGCCCACCACTGAAGTCAAACTAACAGGTCTATAATTGCTAGGTTTACTCTTAGACCCCTTTTTAAACAATGGAACAACATGCGCAGTACGCCAATCCTCGGGCACTATTCCCGTTTCTAATGACATTTGAAATATTTCTGTCATAGCCCCTGCTATTTCTACACTAACTTCCCTCAATGTCTTAGGGAATATCCTGTCAGGACCTGGACACTTACCCACTTTTATATTTTTCAAAAGTGTCAGTACTACTTTTTCTTTGAATCTCATAGTATCCATAGCTACTCTACTTGTTTCCCTTACCTCACATAATTCAATATCCTTCTCCTTGGTGAATACCGAAGAAAAGAAATTGTTCAATATCTCCCCCATTTATTTTGGCTCTGCAGATAGCTGTCCACTCTGTCTCTCTAATGGACCAATTTTATCCCTCGTTATCCTTTTGCTATTAATAGAGCTGTAGAAACCCTTTGGATTTACTTTCACCTTACTTGCCAAAGCAACCTCATATCTTCTTTTAGCTTTTCTAATTTATTTCTTAAGATTCTTTTTACATTCTTTATACTCCTCAAGCACCGAATTTACTCCATGCTGCCTATAATTATTGTAGATCTCTTTCTTTTTCCAAACCAAGTGTCCAATTTCCCTTGAAAACCATGGCTCTTTCCAATATTTACTATTTCCTTTCAACCGAACAGGGACATAAAGATTCTGTACTCTTAAAATTTCCCCTTTAAATGACCTCCATTTCTCTTCTACATCCTTCCCATAAAACAAAATGTCCCAATTCACTCCTTTTAAATCCTTTCGCATCTCATCAAAGTTAGCCTTTCTCCAATCAAAAATCTCAACCCTAGGTCCAGTTCTGACCCTCTCCATAATTATAGTGAAACTAATGGTATTGTGATCACTGGACCCGAAGTGCTCCCCAACGCATACCTCCGCCACCTGACCTGTCTCATTTCCTAACAGGAGGTCCAGCACTGCCCCTTCTCTAGTAGGTACCTCTATGTATTGCTGCAAAAAACTATCCTGCACACATTTTACAAACTCCAAACCATCCAGCCCATTTACAGAATGTGTTTCCCAGTCTATGTGTGGAAAATTGAAATCTCCCACAATCACTACCTTGTGTTTACTACTAATATCTGCTATCTCCTTACATATTTGCTCTTCCAATTCTCGCTCCCCATTTGGCGGTCTATAATACACCCCTATAAGTGTTGCTACCCCTTTCCCATTTCTCAGTTCCACCCAAATAGCCTCCCTAGACAAGCCCTCTAATCTATCCTGCCAAAGCACTGCTGTAATATCTTCCCTGACAAGCAATGCAACACCTCCACCTCTTGCCCCTCCAATTCTATCACACCTGAAGCAACGAAATCCTGGAATATTTAGTTTCCAATCACAGCCGTCCTGCAACCATGTTTCACTGATCACCACAACATCATACTTCCAGGTGTCAATCCAGGCTCTAAGCTCATCCACCTTTCTCACAATGCTCCTAGCATTAAAATATACACATTTAAGAAACCCACCGCCTCTTATTCTCGGTTTATTTTCTTTTTTTCTTTCTCCTCTAGATTTTGGGTCCGAGTGCTTCCCTTCTCTGCCTCCTGTCTCACACTCTGTCTACTAGTTTTCGCTATTTGAGTCCCTCCCCCCAACCGTTCTAGTTTAAAGTCTCCCCAGTAGCCTTTGCAAATCTCCCCGCCAGGATATTGGTCCCCCTCGGGTTCAAGTGTAGCCCGTCCTTTCTGTACAGGTCATACCTTCCCCAAAAGAAGTCCCAATGATCCAGAAACTTGAATCCCTGCCCACTGCACCAGTCCTTCAGCCACGCATCAAAAATGACCAATTCTGTCCAAACAAAGCATAACCAGTTTTCTAGTCACAACCACCAGGCAGCACGGTGGCACAGCGATAGAGTTGCTGCCTTGCAGCGCCAGAGACTCGGGTTCGAACTTAACTACGGGTGTCGTCTCTACGGAGTAGGTTCGTTTTCACTGTGACCTGCGTGGGATTTCTCCGGGTGCTTCGGTTTCCTCACACACTCTAAAGACGTACAGGTTTGTAGGTTAATTGGCTTTGGTAAAGATTGTAAATTGTGCCTGGTGTGTTGGACAGTACTAATGTATGGGGTGATCGCTGGTCGGCGCGGCTTCCGTGCTATATATCCAAACTAAACTAAACTCTAGTCCGAGTACCAGGAAGAAATTGAAAGGGCATGGTGAAGTATTCTCATCTGTCAACTGAAAAATTATCAATTAATATGTGGCACAAAATTAAAACTAGAATACTAGAAAACTAGTATGTTTTTACGTTAATGACAATTTGAAATATAACACGAGTAGCTATTTTTGCTTAAACTGACTTGACTTGGAGTCAGGGGATATGGGGAGAAGGCAGAAACAGGCTACTGATTGGGGATGATCAGCCATGATCACAGTGAATGGCGGTGCTGGCTCAAAGAGCCGAATGGCCTACTCCTGCACCTATTGTCTATTGTCTATAATGTTATGAAACTACTTAAAGGCTTTAGATTTCTGCTTAATTATCTTGATGTGCAAGCTGCTTATTTTACTTGTGACCTGGACCTTAAGAACTATTAATTAATCAACAGATCCATCTCACAAACATCTTAAAATGTAATACAATACATGTTATACTGGTGAGTGTTTCGGCTCATTCATTAGCTGGAGGGAAAAAAAAAACATTTTGTAATTCGATAAAAACACTAGGAAAGGACATAGCTTTACCAATTTGAAAGTTAAGATAAATTTTACTGATTGGGATTTCCAATTGATCGCAACCATTGGGGACATTTGTTCAATCCTCTGAAATATGAAATCATCAACTAAACCTGAAAGCTACAACTTTGAGACAGGCAGAAGGAGATTGAGGCAAATAGTGCGTTGAAAGGGACAGATAGATCAGCCATGATTGAATGGCAGAATAGACTTGATGGGCCGAATGGCCTAATACTGCTCCAAGAACTTACGTATGAACCTGTGAGTACAGGCAACCTCTGTGTTATGGCCGTTTGGGTTTCAGAAATTCACTCTTACGGAATTTAGAAATCACTACACGGAAATTTGAGATGCAGAATTAAATTTGCTGTCACAGAATTTGTGTATAAAGAAAGTAAATAAACAACAAATGTTATAACATTTAACGCGTGACTTGACACGTGAAGATGACGGCGCTTCAAATTGTGGAAAACCGTGATAAAGCCTGTTTTCTAGGAACAACATCCCCCCCCCCTCCCCCTCCACCCCACCCTTTCAAATGTGGGGGTCACCTGTACCTAAAGTCTCATTAAAAGAACTTCACTGTGGGTTGTCTTGTACTTCACCTGGAGGGGATATTTACAGGTGGTTTTGCGATATTCCATCCAGCGAGACTTGTATGGGCAAGGGGTTGGTAAGTGGCAAGTATTATTCAACCACAAAAGTGCCAGGTAATGACTATCCCCAACATGAAGGAGCTTGACTACCTACCATTGACATTTAATGGAATTACGATCACTAAGTTCTCCACTATTAATATCCTGGAAGGTGGACATAAATGCTGGAGAAACTCAACGGGTGAGGCAGCTTCTATGGAGCGAAGGAATAGGTGACGTTTCGGGTCGAGACCCTTCTTCAGACTTCGACCCGAAACGTCACCTATTCCTTCGCTCCATAAATGCTGCCTCACCCGCTGAGTTTCTCCAGCATTTTTGTCTACCTTTGATTTTTCCAGCATCAGCAGTTCTTTCTTAAACATTAATATCCTGGAGGTCACCATCAACCGGAAACTCAACTGTACAAATACAATGGCTACAAAAAATGATATCCAGCAACAAGTGACTCACCTCCAAAGCTCTTCCAGGATCTACAAGGCAAGCCTGGACCATTATGGGTATTCTTCCATGGCCTTAATGAATGTAGGCCCAACAAGTCTCAAGGAAATCAATACCATACAGGATAAAGACGGCCACTTAAATGGCATATCTACTCCTGGCTCACAACCACTCTCATGTGTCCAATCTACAAAATGCACCACAACTACTTAGTTATGCTTGACACAATGTGCTGGAGTAACTCAGCGGGCCAGGTACAATCTGTGGGGAAAAAGGATAGGCGATTGTTTTGGGTCGGAACCCTTCTCCAGACTGTAGAAGAATGCTGCCTGACCCGCTGAGTTACTCCAGCACTTTGTGTCTATCTTCTGTATAAACCAGCATTTGCAGTTCCTTCCTACACATACTGCTAAACCACTCCCACAGCAGTTCCCAATCCCACCACCTCTGCCGAGAAGTACAAAAGCCTCACGTGCAGTGAAATATTGCTTGTACATTTCCCCCCATGTGCACATTACTAGTGGGGTACCGCAAGGCTCAGTGCTGGGACCCCAGCTATTTACAATATATATTAATGATTTGGATGAGTGAATTGAATGCAACATCTCCAGGTTTGCGGATGACACGAAGTTGGGGGGCAGTGTTAGCTGTGAGGAGGATGCTAGGAGGCTGCAGGGTGACTTGGATAGGCTGGGTGAGTGGGCAAATGCATGGCAGATGCAGTATAATGTGGATAAATGTGAGGTTATCCACTTTGGTGGCAAAAACAGGAAAATAGACTATTATCTGAATGGTGGCTGATTAGGAAAAGGGGAGATGCAACGAGACCTGGGTGTCATAGTACACCAGTCATTGAAAGTAGGCATGCAGGTGCAGCAGGCAGTGAAGAAAGCGAATGGTATGTTAGCATTCATAGCAAAAGGATTTGAGTATAGGAGCAGGGAGGTTCTACTGCAGTTGTACAGGGTCTTGGTGAGACCACACCTGGAGTATTGCGTACAGTTTTGGTCTCCTAATCTGAGGAAAAACATTCTTGCCATAGAGGGAGTACAGAGAAGGTTCACCAGACTGATTCCTGGGATGTCAGGACTTTCATATGAAGAAAGACTGGATAGACTCGGCTTATACTCGCTAGAATTTAGAAGATTGAGGGGGGATCTTATAGAAACCTACAAAATTCTTAAGGGGTTGGACAGGCTAGATGCAGGAAGATTGTTCCCGATGTTGGGGAAGTCCAGAACAAGGGGTCACAGTTTAAGGATAAGGGGGAAATCTTTTAGGACCAAGATGAGAAAAACATTTTTCACACAGAGAGTGGTGAATCTCTGGAATTCTCTGCCACAGAAGGCCAGTTCATTGGCTATATTTAAGAGGGAGTTAGATGTGGCCCTTGTGGCTAAAGGGATCAGGGGATATGGAGAGAAGGCAGATACAGGATACTGAGTTGGATGATCAGCCATGATCATATTGAATGGTGGTGCAGGCTCGAAGGGCCGAATGGCCTACTCCTGCACCTATTTTCTATGTTTCTATGTTTCTATTAACCTGACCAAGAAATATATTTTATTGTCACTGGGTCGAAATACTGGAACTCCTCTCAGAGCTTGGTGGGAGTAACCTTCACCAGAAGGATTGCAACAATTTAATGCAGAGGTTCACGGGGTGGAAGATTGCAACCTTCACGTGGTCCACCCTGTTTCGACGAATGCAATCAACCCGGCATGCACAATCAAATAAGATCAAATAGTACAAGTTGTCCTACAACTTTAGGCTGTGCACGCCATTCGCAAGAAGAAGAAGAAGCAGAGGTTCACCACCACCTTCTCAAGGGCAATGAATACTAACAAAAAATATCTCCATGTCTACAGGCATGTACATATTGTGCTTCTGTTAGATAGGAAAGTCACCTGGAGTTACAACATAACAAATGCTGGAAGTGCTCAGTAGGTCAGGCAGCGTCTGCAGAGAGAGAAACAGAGCTAATGTTTTGGGTCAGTCGTCTTTCATTTCAATTCCGATAGAGGGCCCTCGAACGGCAATATTACTGCTGTACCACAGTTGCTGCCTGACCTGCTAAGCATGTTGTGCATTTTTTGTGCTTTGCCGGCATTGTGATAATGACACTGGTTGGAACTCAGAGCCCAAAAATGCACCTTCTAGATTAAGTGTCTACCTGAATCCTAAACCTCCAGGAATACTCTCCATTATATTGTCTGTGCAGACAATATAATATCAAGCTTTCCAAGAAACATGTTATAACCAAGATCCCAGATGTTATTCTGGCCTACAAATATTTTCAATTGTCTATTTCATTTGTCTTTCTCAGTAGCTTTTCTTACTGAATCAATGTTTTCCTCAAAAATTCCATAAGTCTGCTTGGAATTGTTACTATTGTGAAACTTCGCTGCTGATTTTTAGCCCAGTACATGTTGATGTTATTAAACTGGAAAGGGTGCAGTGAAGATTTACAAGGATGTTGCCGGGACTCGAGGGCCTGAGCTCATAGGGAGAAGTTAGGGAGCGAGCTAGGACTTTATTCCTTGGAGCACAAGAGGATGAAGGGTGATCTCATAGAGTTGTATAAGATCATCAGGGGGATAGGTAGGGTAGATGTACCGAGTTTTTTTTAACTCAGAGTAGGGGAATCAAGAACCAGATGAAATAGGTTCAAGTCGAGATCGATTTTTGGTCATTGGATTTGTCAAGAGCTGTGGGGAACAGGCAATGTATTGAAGTAGAGACCATGATTGCATTAAATTGTCGAGCAGACTACAGAGAGTAGTTGGTCTTCTCCATCTCCTGTTTCTCATAACGTTTTTTAATCAGTCTGGTATAGATACGAAGCTAAATGCACCAAAGTGGGTTCTGCACAAATGCCTTCTAAAATTGACTACCAAACTATTCATTTCGGGAGATAATCATACAGATGAAATAGAATTGTAAGAAGCTCTAGAGTTCTAGAGGACTGTAGAAGCTCCAGAGTACATGAGTTTAAGGTGATGAGGAAAATATTTAATAGGAACCTGAGGGGCAACTTCTTCACACAAAGGGTGGTGGGTGTATGGAACAAGCTGCCGGAGGAGGTAGTGAGGCTGGGACTATCACAAGGGTTGAAAGACATTTTGATGGGTACATGTCTAGGAAAGATTTAGAAGGATATGGGCTAAATGCAGGAAGGTAGGACTAGTGTAGTTTAGACATCTTAGTCGGTGTGGGCTAGTTGGGGCAAAGGGGCGATTTTCTGTGCTGTATGACTCTATGACTCTACATAATGTGTGAAAGCCATTGAGACAAGTGGTTCCTGAAATACTCAGTGACGTGCTGGCCCTGTTGGTCATTACTAAATATTTCTTAATGTGCCGTGCTTATGTCCCAGCAGATTTCATGCATTTGCTCTAATGAATGAATATGAAGAGGAGGAAATATCTCCCACCAACGACACTGATACCCAAACACCAAAGACCCCCAGGAAACTTATTGGCGGTGTGCCACCAGGTGAGTGGTTCTCAGAGCGATTGACCATCAATATAGTGACATATATTTTACCGAAGCATCTTCTATTATATATTTATATCTATCTATATTACTAAAAGTCTGATCTTGACCGCTTTTGGCCCACTGTGCTGCGATTTCCGAGAGAACGCCGCCATCTATGGCCGTCATTTTTGGCCACCTCACTCAGAGCCCCCCTCCACCTTCCTGGACTGGAGGATTTTTCCCATCGATGAGAAATCAGAGATATATTAATGTTTAAAAAGAATTCACCATTCTCTCTGCTGCCCCTGCTGGAGGGAGGGGGAGAGACTATAAAACCAGGAAGTGGTGTGCCTCACTCAGTCTCTACAAGATGGATGAAGCCAAAGGGCTCTGAATAACACTGAACACATGTCTACTCAACTGTGAGTCCCCTTAATGTGGTTTGAAAATGAAAATATGGTTTGTTTGAAGTAAAAAGGCACTGCCTGCAAATGGTTGTTTGGGTGCTTTGGCTTGAAGTTAAAAGGCACCACCTACTGCAAATGGTGGCTTGTGTGCTTTGGCTTGAAGCTAAAAGGCACTATTTACTGCAAATGGTGGCTTGGGTGCTTTGGCGAAGTTAAAAGGCACTACTTACTGCAAATGGTGGCTTGCATGCTTTGGCTTGAAGTTAAAAGGCACTACTTACAGCAAATGTACAGATAAACAGGGTCTGATTAGGAACAGTCAACATGGATTTGTGCCTGGAAGGTCATGTTTGACTAATCTTCTTGAATTTTTTGAAGAGGTTACTCGGGAAATTGATGAGGGTAAAGCCGCGGATGTTGTATATATGGACTTCAGTAAGGCCTTTGACAAGGATCCTCATGGAAGGTTGGTTAAGAAGGTTCAATGGTTGGGTAGTAATGGTGGAGTAGCAAGATGGATTCAACAGTGGCTGAATGGGAGATGCCCGAGAGTAATGGTGGATGGCTGTTTGTCAGGATGGAGGCCAGTGACTAGTGGGGTGCCACAGGGATCTGTGTTGGGTCCACTGTTGTTTGTCATGTACATCAATGATCTGGATGATGGTGTGGTAAATTGGATTAGTAAGTATGCAGATGATACTAAGATAGGTGGGGTTGTGGATAATGAAGTGGATTTTCAAAGTCTACAGAGAGATTTATGCCGGTTGGAAGAGTGGGCTGAAAGATGGCAGATGGAGTTTAATGCTGATAAGTGTGAGGTGCTACATCTTGGCAGGACAAATCAAAATAGGACGTACATGGTAAATGGTAGGGAATTGAAGAATGCAGGTGAACAGAGGGATCTTGGAATAACTGTGCACAGTTCCCTGAAAGTGGAATCTCATGTAGATAGGGTGGTAAAGAAAGCTTTTGGTGTGCTGGCCTTTATAAATCAGAGCATTGAGTATAGAAGTTGGGATGTAATGATAAAATTGTACAAGGCATTGGTGAGGCCAATTCTGGAGTATGGTGTACAATTTTGGTCGCCTAATTATAGGAAGGATGTCAACAAAATAGAGAGAGTACAGAGGCGATTTACCAGAATGTTGCCTGGGTTTCAGCAACTAAGTTACAGAGAAAGGTTGAACAAGTTAGGGCTTTATTCTTTGGAGCGCAGAAGGTTAAGGGGGGACTTGATAGAGGTCTTTAAAATGATGAGAGGGATAGACAGAGTTGACGTGGATAAGCTTTTCCCACTGAGAGTAGGGAAGATTAAAACAAGGGGACATGACTTGAGAATTAAGGGACAGAAGTTTAGGGGTAACATGAGGGGGAACTTCTTTACTCAGAGAGTGGTGGCTGTGTGGAATGAGCTTCCAGTGAAGGTGGTGGAGGCAGGTTCGTTTTTATCATTTAAAAATAAATTGGATAGTTATATGGACGGGAAAGGAATGGAGGGTTATGGTCTGAGCGCAGGTATATGGGACTAGGGGAGAATACGTGTTTGGCACAGACTACAAGGGTCGAGATGGCCTGTTTCCATGCTGTAATTGTTATATGGTTATTATATGGTTAAATGGTGGCGGGTGCTTTGGCTTGAAGTTAAAAGGCACTACATACTGCAAATGGTGGCTTGGGTGCTTTGGCTTGAAGTTGAAAGGCACTACCTACTGCAAATGGTGGCTTGGGTGCTTTGGCTTGAAGTTGAAAGGCACTACTTAGTGCAAATGGTGGCTTGGGTGCTTTGGCTTGAAGTTGAAAGGCACTACTTACTGCAAATGGTGGCTTGGGTGCTTTGGCTTGAAGTTGAAAGGCACTACTTACTGCAAATGGTGGCTTGGGTGCTTTGGCTTGAAGTTGAAAGGCACTACTGCAAATGCACTTACTTCCTGTTTGCACTGTATATTGATTTTAGATAAAACGCTACCACTTACGGCTGTGATTTTTGGCCATTTTACTCAGCCCCCCTCTGCTCAGCAGGTGCAGAGAATTATTCCTATCAATGAAAAATAAAAGTGTTATTAGTGTTTAAAATTTTTTGAGAATTTCTCTCCTGTCAATCACGCCATGAAGGCCACACCTTTTCCGGTGGGAGGGGGAGGGGTTATAAAACCCGGAAGTGTGGGTGTGGCTCAGTCTCTGCATGATGGGGGAGGGAGAGGTCACGACTCTGTCTGAGCTGTGAATCAACTGAACACACTGAATGTCTACTGAACTGAGTTTGGTGTTTTGTGTGGTTCTATGGTGGTTTCACCCTGCATGAAATGGTATGAAGCTGCATTTGAATTTGGTGTCCTTGCACCCTGCTTGAAATGGAATGAAACTGCACTTGAATTTGGTGGCCTTGCACCCTGCTTGAAGTGGAATGAAACTGCACTTGAATTTTGCGGCCTTGCATCCTGCTTGAAGTGGTATGAAACTGCGCTGAATTTGGTGGCCTTGCACCCTGCTGAAAGTGGTATCAAACTGCACTTGAATTTGGTGGCCTTGGATCCAGGTTGAAGTGGTATGAAACTGCACTTGAATTTGGTGGCCTTGCACCCTGCTTGAAGTGGTATGAAACTGCACTTGAATTCGGTGGCCTTGCACCCTGCTTGAAGTGGTTGGAAACTGCACTTGAATTCGGTGGCCTTGCACCCTGCTTGAAATGAGTCAACTGCCAGCCCACCAGCCATGAGTGAGCTGCCAGCAGATCAGGCTTGAGGGACTGAGCTGCCACCCCAAGAACCCATACCAGCACTCCAGAAAGCCTCCCCACTGGCCACCAATATTGGAATTGGTGGAGAGGTGGAATATTGCGTCGGGGGACCAGCCCTCCCATGTGAACATGGGATCCAACGGGTCCCACTTATTATATTACTAAAAGTCTGATCTTGACCGCTTTTGGCCCACTGTGCTGCGATTTCCGAGAGAACGCCGCCACCTATGGCCGTCATTTTTGGCCACTTTGCTCAGAGCCCCCCCCCCCGCCTTCTGTGACCAGAGGATTTATCCCATCGATGAAAAATCTGAGAGAAATTAATGTTTTTATCAAATTCTCCATTTTCTCTGCTGCCCCCGCTGGCGGCTGGGGGGAGTGTTTAGAAAAACAGGAAGTGTAGTGCCTCACTCAGTCTCTGCCAGACCCAGGAAGCGAGAGGGTCACGGCTCTCTGAGTGCGAATAACACTGAACGCACGTCTACTCCACGGTGAGTCCCCTCGATGCGGCTGTAAAGTGGCTGCAGCCCAATTGTTTGCCTCGCCTTTTTTAAAAGGTTTGTGTTCACAAAATGAATTTTGGTTGTCAGGTGGCTGTAGCCCAATTGTGTGCCTCACCTTTAAAATAAAGTTTGTATTCACAAAATGAATTACAGTGGATTTCAAACATGTTCGAAACATTACACATGGAAGATATGAGACTCCTCCTCGCAGGCAAAGCAGACCACTTCCAAAAGATGTGGTCTGCATTTATGGACTTACTACAAGCATAAGGTGCAACAGTAATTTAAAAAAATAAATGGTGCCAGGATCTGGTAACGGGGGATGAAAAATATGGTTGGTATATCCCTTTTTGCGGAGTTTTTTATAATAGAGGGATTGTTTCTCTTTTTTTCTTTCTTTTCTAGGGTCTATTTCTTAACTTTCTTCTCTCTTTCTCATGGGCTTTCTTTTCCCAACACTTTCTTGCACTATCACGACTCTTTCTCACTTTCCTTACTTTTATTTCTATCTCTCTTAAAGCTCAAAAAATGAAGGGGTACAACAAATGTAATAAGATATATGTGGTGTGTATTACTGTAACTTATTGTACTTCTAATAAAAATAAAAAATAAAAAATAAAAATAAAAGAATTTTGGTTGTCAGGTGGCTGCAGCTCAATTGTTTGCCTCGCCTTTTTTTTTAATAAGTTTGAGTTCACAAAATGAATTTTGGTTGTCAGGTGGCTGCAGCCCAATTGTTTGCCTCGCCTTTTTAAAAAATGTTTGTGTTCACAAAATGAATTTTGGTTGTCAGGTGGCTGCAGCCCAATTGTTTGCCTCGCCTTTTTTTAAAAGGTTTGTGTTCACAAAATGAGTTTTGGTTGTCAGGTGGCTGCAGCCCAATTGTTTGTCTCGCCTTTTTTTTTAAAGTTTGTGTTCACAAAATGAATTTTGGTTGTCAGGTGGCTGCAGCCCAATTGTTTGCCTCGCCTTTTTAAAAAAAGTTGCTGTTTACAAAATGAATTTTGATTGTCCGGTGGCTGCAGCCCGATTGTTTGCCTCGCCTTTTTAAAAAAGTTTGTGTTGGCTGCCAGCTCAAGAATCCATTTGGCCCACAATGTATATACTAGCCCTCTGGAAACTAGTACCTTCAGCCCACAACACCCATACTAGCGCAACAGAAAACCCCCGCCCCCCCACTGGCGAGGAATATTGGAATTGGTGGAGAGGTGGAATATTGCGTTGGGTGACCAGACCAACCGTGTGATGCTGGGACACAAGGGTTCCCACTTAGTTTAGCATATATATATATATATATGTAGGTAAAATGTTGAAAGCTATATAAAGAGAGCAACTGACGTAATCAAAGACTTGTCCCACCCTGGTCATTCCTTCTTCTCCCTGCTCCCATTGGGCTGAAGGCACAGGAGTTTGCAAATGTGCCCAACTTGACTCAGTAACAGGTTCTTCCCCTTAGGCTTCTGAAAGGTCCTTCCATAAGCTAGGTGACTGTTCGATTCACCTCCACCGCATTGCGGGCATTGAACTTTGTTTATGGAACTGATGCACTACAATGCTGAGAACTGTATTCTGCTCCCTGTACTTTCCCTTTTGGTTTACCTTCGGACTGAAGAAGGATTTCGACCCGAAATATCACCCATTCCTTCTCTCCAGAGATGCTGCTTGTCCCGCTGAGTTACTCCTGCATTTTGTGTCTATCTTCGGTTTCAACCAGCATCTGCAGTTCCTTCCTACACACACAGTCTGCCTCAATGCAGGTGGCTAGAAATCAAGCCATTGACACAAGTGCAATGATTCTCTATTAAACGATTTAACATACAACCAGCACATCAAAAAAAAGCTATTAAAAAGACCTTTATTTTTGAAATCCTTGCTGTATCTCGCACTATTATACACACTAGGGATCATTTACAATTTTACAAAGCCAATTAACCTACAAACCTGGATATCTTTGGATTGTGGGAGGAAACCGGAGCACCCGGAGAAAAACCCACGCACTCATAAACTCCATACAGACAACACCCATAGTCAGGATCGAACCCGGGTCTCTGGCGCTGTAAGGCAGCAACTCTACCGCTGTGCCACTGTTCCACCCAAGAGAATCTGCAAACTCCACACAGGCAGCACCCAAGGTTAGAATCAAACCCGGTCCAATTTACAGAAGCCATTTAATCTACAAACTTGTGTTGCAGCAGATCTAGCTGTAGATCATGCATCACCTAGGGTGCAATATATCGTTAACACCAACAATGTCATATTGAAGGTCCATGCCACAGCTAGTGCTGATTCTTAAGCCAAGATGGTTGAACATGTGTGCAGCAGCGTGAAGGGATCATCCTCCCACGGGTGCTGTTTAAAGAAATCATTGACTACTTTTAGCTTTGCTTTCAGGTTGGTTTCTATTGCCTAATCTTGTGGTCTCGTGTCATTTCTGCTGTTGCTTTCATTTGCTTACATCCGCAGAGAATGGTGAAGCAAAAGCTCACGGGGATTTTACTAACCATGTGAGACTCTGTAGACCTGTGCAAACCAAATGAGATACCCGAGAGGACATTTTCATGGCGTGTACAATGGACTGTTTTCGCTATCAGTACTTTAAGGGCCTGTCCCACTTACGCGACTTTTTCGGGGACTGCCGGCACCCATCATAGGTCGTTACAGGTCGCCGAAAATTTGAAAATCCAGCGCGACCAGAACAAGGTATGACTCTTTAGGCGAATATTCACGACCATACAGGCTTCACCCCGCGACATGTCGCCAGGGTGTCGCCTGTATGGTCGTAAGTAGTCTCCTAGTCACCCAAAGAGTCGTAGCGTCTTTCTGGTCACTGCTGAATTTTCAACATGTTGAAAATTTTAGGCGACCTATGACGGGTGCCGGCATTCGCCGAAAAAGTCCCGTAAGTGGGACAGGCCCTTAAAATAACCAACAAGGAAAAAAAACTACTTTTGATCTAGATTTCAGCAGTATGAAATAGTAATTAATAATCTTGTAGCGGCACCATACGTGATGAATAAAGGAGACGTTGGCCGGTTCAAAGAATCATTTATTCGGTGGTAGTTGGTGCGCTAACTATAATACAATGTTGTTGCTGCTGAGCGAGGTTGTTCCCTCGTGCTCAGCTGCCAGTTGTCTCGCTAGGTCTCGTGGTGAGAGAGCTTTTGTATCAGGACATTCCCTCTAGCCCATGACGTCACGTGCCCGCCCTCGTATCTCCTGACGAGGGTTCGAGCATGAGTGGCCCGTGTTTAGGCTGATGCCACAGGACCCCCCCCAGAACCGGAGGAAGGAATAGAATGGTCGAGGGCGGCTCCTGCATGTGTGTTGGGGACACCCCGGGCGAGTGTCGGGACGGAGGCTCCACGGGCGCAGTCGACGCTCTGCGTGGGCGATCCCGAGGTACCGAGGGGTGCGAGAGGACCGATGCAGAAGCCGCCGGTCGGAAGAGACACAGCCGTATCTCCTCAACCAGCGAAGGGAGAGTGTCCTGAGTAAACGTCCCCCAGCAACGGCTGGGAGACGTCGGCAACAAGGAAGGAAAATAACGGTCGAGGGCGGCTCCTACACGTGGGTCGGGGACACCCCGGGCGAGAGTCGGGACGGAGGCTCCACGGGCGCAGTGACGCTCTGCGTGGGCGATCCCGAGGTACCGAGGGGTGCGAGGGTCACCAGTGTAGCGGCACCATACGTGATGAATAAAGGAGACGTTGGCCGGTTCAAAGAATCATTTATTCGGTGGTAGTTGGTGCGCTAACTATAATACAATGTTGTTGCTGCTGAGCGAGGTTGTTCCCTCGTGCTCAGATGCCAGTTGTCTCGCTAGGTCTCGTGGTGAGAGAGCTTTTGTATCAGGACACTCCCTCTAGCCCATGACGTCACGTGCCCGCCCTCGTATCTCCTGACGAGGGTTCGAGCATGAGTGGCCCTGTTTAGGCTGACGCCACAATCTGATGGTTAAGGGACATTTAGGGAAAATTAATCATAATATGATAACATTTTATATGACTGAATCTCCAGCAATGCAAACTATGAAAGTGCAAGGCATGAGTTAATTGCAGTAGTTTGTGAAGTTACATTAATTGGTCTTGCAATAAACAAGCTAAAGGTTCCTTTAAAAATAAAGTACTGTGAATATACTTTCCCTTAAGGCTGAAAATGAAACCAAATGGAAAAATGGTGCGGCTATATCTGAATGAGAAGTTAAAGATAGCGTTAGAAGAAAGGAAAAGAATAACGTTGCCAAAAAGAACAGCCTGAGGAGTGGAAAATGTCAGGCTTCAGCAGTGAACTACCGAGGTACTGTTAAAGACCGGGCAAATAAAATATAAAAATAATCTCATGAGAAAAAATAAAAACAGCCCAGAGAAGTGTGTATAGATGTATGATAACCAGATATATGATGACCAGAGGCTATATCCTCAGAATAAAAGGATGTACCTTTGGAAAGGAGATGAGGAATTCCGTTAGTCAGAAGGTGGTGAATCTATGGAAATCCTCGCCACAGAAGGCTGTGGAGGCCAATTCATTGATATTTTTAAGTTGGAGATTGATAGATTCTTGATTAGTACGGGTATCAGGGGTTATGGGGAGAAAGCAGGAGAATAGGGTTGAGTGGAAAGATAGATCAGCCATGATTGAATGTGCGGAGTAGACTTGATGGGCCGAATGGGCTAATTCTTTTCCTACAACTTATGAACTTATGAGAGGGAAAAATAGATCAACCATGATCGAATGGAGGAGCAGACTCGATGGACCAAATGGCCTAATTCTGCTCCTAGGTCTAATGGTCTAAACCAGAACCACAGGGGAACCTCACACCTTTACACATACTCCACAGCACTGGAGGTCACGGTTGAACCCAGAGCGCTGGAGCTGTCAGGCAACAGCATCTGTGGGAGATAACAATGGAGTTAGTGAATACATTGGTTGATATTTCCCAACTTCTATATATACTATATTGGTTCCACAGAATCGGAACTGTAGCAAATGTGACACCATTATTTAAGAAAAGGAGAAAGAAGGTAAAATGCAATAAGAAAGTGTTAACTTGGCATTAAAATCAAAATAGGAACAGAATCCACATGAATTTGTAAAAGGTCAAAAAGACATTTCACTGTACACGTGATAATAATAAACTAATTGGCAGCAGGATAAATGTACCTGTATCAGTGCTCTTTTCCTGTTCAATATCCCTAGCATTGAAGTTTTGATCACGCTCAACTGACTTAGATGGTGCAATCAAAACAAGCTCAACGATTTGTTTAAGAAAGAACTGCAGATGCTGGAAAAATCAAAGGTAGACAAAAATGCTGGAGAAACTCAGTGGGTGAGGCAGCATCTATGGAGCGAAGGAATAGGTGACGTTTTGGGTCGACACCCTTCGAGCCTCATCTTTCCAATCGATTCCCTGGAGGGACGAGAAAACACTTCAAGGGTATCCCGAAAGCATCTTATATTTACTTCACTTGTGGGAGACCCAGACATCAAGTTGATTAAACTGCCGGTGAAGCATCCAGGAGGAGATTTGGGAGCGCGCCTTGGGTTTCTTGAACACGAAGCCTCATAGCAAAGAGCAGAAGCAGCATAGGGTTATTAAAACAATCTGTGCACCCCATCTTGTCAAGGAGCATCACCTGCCTAACTAGTGGCAGTGTCTGCAGATCCCTCAAAGGAGTTGGTCGCAAATCATACTCGAAGCCCTGGGGATCGCTTCAGGAGAAACAATACGCTGGCAGATTGCAGATGGAAGCTTTTGAGCACAATAGACAATAGGTGCAGGAGTAGGCCATTCGGCCCTTCGAGCCAGCACCGCCATTCAATGTGATCATGGCTGCTCATCCCCAATCAGTACCCCATTCCTCCCTTCTCCCCATATCCCCTGACTCCGCTGTCTTTAAGAGCCCTATCTAGCTCTCTCTTGAAAGCATCCAGAGAACCGGCCTCCACCGCCCTCTGAGGCAGAGAATTCCACAGACTCACCACTCTCTGTGAGAAAAAGTGTTTCCTCGTCTCCGTTCTAACTGGCTTACTCCTTATTCTTAAACTGTGGCCCCTGGTTCTGGACTCCCCCAACATCGGGAACATGTTTCCTGCCTCTAGCGTGTCCAAACCCTTAACAATCTTATATGTTGCAATGAGATCCCCTCACTGAAGGGGAGTGTACAAGCCCAGCTGCTCCATTCTCTCAGCATATGACAGTCCCGCCATCCAGAAATTAACCTGTACAACTGCAGAAGGACCTCTTTGCTCCTATATTCGATTCCTCTTGTTATAAAGGCCAACATGCCATTTGCTTTCGTCACTGCCTGCTGTACCTGCATGCTTACTTTCATAGACTGATGTACATGGACCCCCAGATTCCGTTGTACTCACCCCTTTTCCCAACTTGACGCCATTTAGATAGTAATCTGCCTTCCTGTTTTTTTATACCAAAGTGGATAACCTCACATTTATCCACATTAAACTTCATCTGCCATGCACCTGCCCACTCCCCCAACCTGTCCAAGTCACCCTGCATTCTCATAGCATCCTCCTCACAGTTCACACTGCCACCCAGCTTTGTGTCATCTGCAAATTTGCTAATGTTACTTTGAATCCCTTCATCCAAATCATTGATGTATATTGTAAATAGCTGCGGTCCTAGCACTGAGCCTTGCGGTACCCCACTAGTCACTGCCTGCCATTCTGAAAGGGACCCGTTAATCCCTACTCTTTGTTTCCTGTCTGCCAACCAATTTTCTATCCATGTCAGCACTCTATCCCCAATACCATGTGCCCTAATTTTGCCCACTAATCTCCTATGTGGGACTTTTTCAAATGCTTTCTGAAAGTCCAGGTACACTACATCCACTGGCTCTCCCTTGTCCATTTTCCTAGTTACATCCTCAAAAAATACCGGAAGATTAGTCAAGCATGATTTCCCCTTCGTAAATCCATGCTGACTCGGACCTATCCTGTTACAGCTATCCAAATGTGCGGCTATTTCATCTTTTATAATTAACTCCAGCAACTTCCCCACCACCGATGTCAAGCTAACTGGTCTATAATTCCATGTTTTCTCTCTCCCGCCTTCCTTAAAAAGTGGGATAACATTAGCTACCCTCCAATCCACAGGAACTGATCCTTAGTCTATAGAACATTGGAAAATTATCACCAATGCATCCACGATTTCTAGAGCCACTTCCTTAAGTACCCTGGGATGCAGACCATCAGGCCCTGGGGATTTATCAGCCTTCAGTCCCATCAGTCTACCCAACACCATGTCCTGCCTAATGTGGATTTCCTTCAGTTCCTCCCTCACCCCAGATCCTCTGGCCACTACTATATCAGGAAGATTGTTTGTGTCCTCCTTAGTGAAGACAGATCCAAAGTACCTGTTCAACTTATCTGCCATTTTCTTGGTCCCCATAATAAATTCACCTTTTTCGGTCTTCAAGGGTCCAACTTTGGTCTTAACTAATTTTTTTCCTCTTCACATACTTAAAGAAGCTCTTGCTATCCTCCTTTATATTCTTGGCTAGCTTACCTTCGTACCTCATCTTTTCTCCCCGTATTGTCTTTTTAGTTATCTTCTGTTGTTCTTTAAACATTACCCAATCCTCTTGCTTCCCGCTCATCTTTGCTACGTTGTACTTCTCTTTTATTTTTATACTGTCCCTGACGTCTCTTGTTAGCCACGGTCGCCCCTTACTCCCCTTGGAATCTTTCTTCCTCCTAGGAATGAACTGATCCTGCACCTTCTGTATTATTCCCAGAAATACCTGCCATTGTTGTTCCACTGTCATCCCTGCTCGGGTCTCTTTCCAGTCAACTTTGGCCAACTCCTCCCTCATGGCCCCATAGTCCCCTTTATTCAACTGTATCACTGACAACTCCAATTTACCCTTCCCCCTCTCCAATTGTAGATTAAACCTGACCACATTATGGTCACTGCCTCCTAATGGCTCATCAACCTCAAGTTCCTTTATCAAATCCAGTTCATTACATAACACTAAACCTAGAATTACCTTCTCCCTGGTAGGCTCCAATACAAGCTGTTCTAAGAATCCAACATGAAGGCACCCTACAAAGTCCCTTTCTTGGGGTCCAGTACCAACCTGATTTTCCCAGTCTACCTGCATGTTGAAAACTCCCATAACAACCACAGCATTACCTTTGCTGCATGCCAATTTTAACTCCTGATTCAACTTGCACCCTTTGTCCAGGCTACTGTTTGGGGGCCTGCAGATGTCCCATTTGGGTCTTTTTACCCTTACAATTCCTTAGTTCTATCCATGCTGACTCCACATCTCTTGTTTCAATGTCACCCCTTGCAAGGGACTGAATTTAATACCTCACCAATTAAGCTACCCCACCCCCTTTGGCCACCTGTCTGTCTTTTCGATAGGAGATATACCCTTGGATATTCAGTTCCCAGCCCTGGCCCTCTTGCAGCCATGTCTCTGTAATTCCCACAACATCATACAGGAGATCACAGAGCACCAAAGGGGAACGGCACGTACACAGCGCTTCATAGATTTCTGTCAGCATTCACCCCTGGAGTCTCGTGCAGCTGTCAGTGAACAACTAGAAGTTTATAAGAGAAGGTGACCAAATTGTGATTTTTTTTAACTGTGGTGTATATCCCAGGCCCAATGGAGTGGCAGTTTGTTAATGGTAAATGTAAATGTTCATGATAAACACAGTGAAGTGTATTCTTGGGAAAGATGAGGCATTTTGTCTAGTGCCATTATCCTGTGTATAAGTGGTAGGAGCAGAATTAGGCCATTCGGCCCATCAAGTCTACTCCACCATTCAATCATGGCTGATCTATCTCCCCCAGTGCCACCAGCAAACATGACATTAATTTGGTCGGCACAAAATGCTAGAGTAACTCAGCAGGACCGGCAGGATCTCTATTTTGAAGAAGTTCTCCTCCTCTGTCCGACGAGAGTTCAACGCTCCACCATGACATGCATTTGTACAGTTAATGTGTAGCAATGTTACAAATTTTTGAGATTTTAAAAATCAAGTCTAATTTATCCCATCAGATAAAGCATAAAAATAAGTTAGCATCTTGTTCCCTATTGCTTTTCCATTGACTTAACACAAAAGCTGTGACCGAGAACAGTCAAAAGCCCATAACTTCTTAAAAATTAAGAGAACTAAAAGACATTTTCAGTTATTATAGATTGAAGCACTCTGAAACAAATATGAAACAATCTTACTTCGATGACTTGAAATTAAAGCATATAATTAGTTAGTTACCTAATTGTAGTTAATTACAAAATTCAATTACTAGATCTAAACATCTATCCATTTCTTAAGAATAGATTAACATTTTTAAATAGCCTAAGTGTCCAAATAACATTCACACAAGAATTCACAATATAACATAATTTTTAAATCTCATTGTCATGGATTTATAGGCCAAAATGAAGGAATTTAATGTTTAATACCTGTAAATTAATGGCCATTTAAATCAACTTACGAGTGGGTTTTTCTGGAACGCGACCATTTGGAACGTTGCGGTTTGAAATGATTTAGACCCCCATATCGGCATGAAAAACACTACCAGTTGGTACGGGGACTAAATCACCGTTTCGCAACTTAAAATGTGAACTAAATGCATCTTAAGGACCACTTTTATACATAAAAATAAACCGCTTTCTTTTACCTGTCCCTTACATGAAATCCGTCCCCGTTGTCGGCGTTGACGGCTTTAGAAGCTGATTTAAAAATGACTCCAACGCTGAACGAGTCAGGCGATTTAAAACGAGTCGGAACGATTAACCCCGCCCCATCCCTCAAAGGCGCCAAAATCGCGCACGCGGCCAGTGGCAGAATTGCAGCGCCGCTGAAGGTAAGTATTGTAACATACATATAATGTGGAGGATGTCAAACTTCAATAATCCGGCACACTCGGGTATATGATCACGTGCTGACGAGATCAGTCTGACTTGCAGTTATGTTTGCTGTGGACAGTGTGGGCCAAAGGGCCCTTTCCTCTGCTGTACATTTCCATGGTGACTTAGCTGCTAGACTGATTTTCCAGAATGGATATTATTCTTTTCAATATGGCGGCAGTGTAGAGTTCCTATCTTATAGCGCCAGAGACCTGGGTGCAATCCTGATTATGGATGCTGTCCATACGGAGTTTACACATTCTCCCTGTGACCGCGTGGGTGCTGCGGTTTCCTCCCACCCTCCAAACACGTGCAGGTTTGTAGGTTAATTGGCTTTGGTAAAAATTGTAAATTGCCCCTAATGTGTAGGATAGTGCTAGTTGTCGGAGTGATCGCTGGCCAGCACAGGCTCAGTAGGCCGAAGGGCCTGTTTCCATGCTGTGTCTTAAACTAAACTTAAAGCAAAACACTGTTTCCATTCACTCTTTTTTAGATGTGAATAGATAGCATTAGTCATAGTCTTACCATGTGGAAACTGGCCCTTCAGCCCAACTTGCCCACATCGACCAACGTGTTCTATCCACGCTAGACCCACCTGCCTGCGTTTGACCCATAGCCCTATAAACCTGTCCGATCCATGTACCTGTCCAAATGTTTCTTAAAAGTTGTAATAGTACCTGCCTCAGTTACCTTCTCCGGCAGCTCGTTCCATACACCCACCACCCTTTGTGTTGAACATCATAAGACATTTGCCAGTGAATCCTGTAATTTGTAAGTGATTGTGGGACCAAGGATTCCAATGAGTGGAATGCGGGAGCAGGAATCAAGAGTGGAAGGAGCACAGGAAGCAGGGTGCTGGTGTGGAAAAGGCAGTGTAGGAACTGGGGCTTTGGCGAGGGGAAAGGGAACACAGGGGCCACTGTGGAGGCCAAGCCAGTGGATATTTTTAAGTAAGAGAAAGATAGATTCTTGATTAGTACAGTTGTCAGAGGATATGGGAGAAGGCAGGAGAATGGGGTTAGGAGGGGGAGATAGATCAGCCATGATTGACTGGCAGAGTAGACTTGATGGGCCAGATGGCATAATTCTACTCCTATTCCTTAGGGGCTGTGTCAGAAACAGGACTCAAGTGATTGGAAAGGGAGCACAGAGAGTGGATGGTGAGTAGGAAGTGTGGACCTGGTGAGATGAATCATCTCAAATATCAACTGGTGAGCTATCAGGAGATCCAATTAGCCAGGCAGCAGGTTACCAGAGTTTTACTGCACTGAGGTATTCAGAGGAAGCACATGAAGATGGAGGGAGATGAAGCAAGGTGAAGTAAGTCAGCGAGATGGCTCCAAAGAATAAGATGAAGATGGCTGAAGGTTACCCTGTAGATTCTGGAGGGTGAGGATGGGGAGATGCACAAACCAAAGTCGACTGAAAGACATGCACAATGAGGTTAAGTTTGTAAAAGAAAACATTGGTCATTGGGGAATATCCAAATAACGATTTTGAATTATATGCCTTCAGAAACCACTGGAAGTTAGCAACGTGCAAGATGAATGAGGTCAGGCACGTGCCATCAGGGTAGGGAAGGCAGGCACTGCCTACTCTGACTAAAATTATAAAATGGTAATTATTAAATATAAATAGTAAAGTCTTGGGAGAATTATGTCTATCTAAGAGATCGATCTCTTAGGTAGGCATAATTCTACGTGCCTTTCACCCACAATACTTGTAACACGCGAAAGTGTGTGCAGCCCACGTGCCGTCGGCGCTGCTTCAAGCCGTCAATGACAGGGAGAGCTGAAGGCAGCTGAAATTCTGCCTTTGCAGTACTGCGCATGCGCAGCACCCTACTGTGCACGCTCAGCGCAAGTTTCTTGGCGGGTTTTTCAAACATGGATTGCCCTTATCTTAAGAGTATCTTCGGAAACAAAGAGAGAAGAATGGAGTTCGTGTACCGATAATGTGGTAAGTACATTTCTTGGTGCTTTATGTTTTTAATTACCGTATTTCCTGGGGTGGGGAAAGAGTTCCTTTCACAGCGTGTGGGGAGTGGCCCGGGGTAAAGTTGCGGGGAGGGCAGGAGTGTTGAGAAGGAGGGAGTCGGGGATCATGCTAGTAACCCACTTGCGACACTCCGGGCGCGGAGCCACCGCATTGTGGCCGGGGGGAGAATTAGCTCAGTTGTCTGCGAGCTGCCGCTGGGACCGGACAGCACCTTCTGCTGGCCCCCGCTCACCTCTGGCAGTGCTCTCCGTCTGAAAACCTCTCTCCTGCCGCTCGCCGGCCTCACTCATGTCAGCCGCTTCCCGCAAATCCTTAAATTCCGACAGCGCGATCAAAGGACCAATTGAGGTTACTCGGCTGTGGGAATTTAAGGATTTGTGGGAAGTGGCTGACATGAGCAAAGCCAGCGAGCGGTAGATGAGAGATGTTCAGAAGGAGAGCACTGGCAGAGGTGAGCGGGCCGGCAGAAGGCGCTGAAGTGGCGGCCAGTTCTGCTGTCTGGTCCCGGCGGCCGCTCGCAGCCACCCGTGCTGCTTCCCTCCCCAGCTGCAATGCGGTGGCTCCGCGCCCAGAGCGCCGCGGCAGCGTTGAGTGAGTTGGTTACTAGCATGATCCCCGACCCCCTCCTTCACAATGCTCCTGCCCTCCCCGCAACTTTACCCCTGGCCAGACTCTCCACATGCAAGTGAAAGAAGCTCTGCCCCCTATTGGTCCCTTGATTTAGTATTAGCATAAACGTATTCATTCATTCATTATTGTCATTCAATAAGATCACAACTGATTCAACTTGTCCCGGTGTGCTCCCGTTTTTCCCCAACATCTATCCACCTGCCACCACCCTGCACCCCCCCACCCATTCAGTAATTCAGAATTAAAGAGATTTGGAAGCCTTGGGCAAATTGAATTGTTACTTTCTTTATTTTTATTTTTTATTTTTACGGAGAGGAGAACAATCTGCGCACGCGCGGTTTAAGATTTTTTTTTAAGCCGACCGACTGCCAACCCTGAGTAATTACTCATGGCACGTGCCTGAATTAGACTTATATAGACTGAGCACAAATATTTTGAACATTTGGTTCTCTGAAAGCCTTGAAGTAACCGAGTGGTGAAGTTGAACATCTGGTTAGGCGTATGACTACAGAATGTTTGCAGTCTTATTGGCTGAATGATTATGCGGTGGGAGGTCAAACATTATATTTCCTGCTTTGTTTTTACATATTCTTTTAAGTGGAGCAATCTTCCAGGAAAAGGAAGCTTTTCTCCGAAACTTCCATTTTCATTTAAGCTGTAAATTTAAAGTTGCTGTAGCAGATGACATATAATTCAAAATCGTTATTTGACCTGAGGACATGTAATTCGAAAATTGTTATTTGACTCAGGTCATAGCCTCAGAATTAAATGACGTTCCTTTAGGAAGGAGATGAGGAGGAATTTCTTTAGTTACAGGGTGGTGAATCTGTGGAATACTTTGTCACAGAAGGCTGTAGAGGCCCCGTCAATGAATATTTTTACGGCAGAGATAGATAGATTCTTGATTAGGGTGACAGGGGTTATGGGGAGAAGGCAGGAGAAAGGTGTTAGGAGCGAGAGATAGATCAGCCATGATTGAATGGCGGTAGTCTTGATGGGCCGAATGGCCTAATTCTGCTCCTATCACATATGACCTTATGAGCAGAGCATTGCAAAATGAGAACACAAATGTTTGTTACAGGAAAGATTTCCATCATAAAAAGGAAGAGAAATTGAATCAGAAGCTTTGTTTAATTCTTTAGCATTTTAAAAATCCAGTTTGCAAACTATTTCTGCTTAATATACTATTATTAAAAATAAAATGGCTATATTGTAATTTATTTACTAAGACTTCTTTGTACAAATGTCCCATCACCCGTTATTGAATATTTATACATTGCCCTTTTCTACCCAACATGACGAATGCTTGTGAACAATGTCAGCTAATAAATAAGAACCTTTATGACAGGAGTTATTGCAACAAAAGATTTATTTGAGTACGAGTTAAATTTTCCAGATACTTACCATGCTTAGTAACGGAATGACCAATTGAAGCATGCAGCTCGCACTGAGTTGTTCATTACTGATTTGTACCAAAGCTTACAGCTTATCTCATCAGTTGTGTGTTTTATATGTTTTCAGTTGCATCTAATTCTTATCTTCCAGCATATGTCAGATTTGAAACGTGTCAGGTTGTGGCTAAAGATCTAATCGATAAAGATTGCGATACAAATCAACAAGCATAATTGGTCTCCTTTCTTTCAGGAGCCGGAGTCAGAGAAGATGTGTTTCTCATCTGGTGTGAGATAGAGGAAATCAGAAACACATTGGCAGAAGTTCAAGCCATTGTCACAGGCGCCCCTCCGAGCACGTCTAATGCAGGTGTTATATTTTAGTGATTGACCTTCATAGAATGAATCACTCAATATGTAAGAATTGTGTACATTTGAATGATGCAATTCATTTTCATAGACTGAAATTGTTTTTCATCGTTTTTATTTTATGCGTGAAATGTTTAAGTTTTTTTTATGTGCGATGCTCCGGTATTCCCTGGGAAACGTCTTCTCATTTTGCACTGTACAACTGTTGCTTTGCCAGATGACAATAAAGGATGATGATGATGATGAAAGCAAGACACAAAGTGCTGAAGTAACTCAACGGGTCAGGCAGCATCTATGGTGGACATGGATAGGACCATCACAGATATGATAGTGAAGACCGTCAGTCCATGAGAATGATGAAACAAGGAACTGCAGATGGTGCTTTACAGGGGGGAAAAAGGCAAAAATGCTGGAGTAACTCAGCGAGTCAAGCAGCATCTCTGGCTAATAAATAGGTGACGTTTCAGATGGGAACCCTTCTTCATAATCAAAATCTGCAGAAGAGTCCCGACCTGAAACATCACCTATTTATTAACCAGAGATGCTGTTTGACCCGCTGAGTTACTCCAGCATTTTTGCCTTTTTTCCCCCCTGTAAACCAACATTTGCAGTTCCTTGTTTCATCATTCTCATGGACTGATGGTCTTCACTATCATATCTGTGATGGTCTTCACTGTCATATCTGTGAGGGACCTTTACGCAAGTCTCAAAAGAAAGAGAAACCCACATGAAAATATAATTGCGCTTTGGTCTTGTTGCTTCCACCAGCAACAGATTAAAGTATGGTTGTGTAGAATGTCGGGAACGAGCTGGCTCTCTGCTCTCTCTTTCCGAGGTTGTGTGTCATGGTGAGATTAAATAAATCACTACCAATGACTGAAATGTGTTGTGTCCCCACATGAATAGTTATCTGATTGTCACTTTGACTATATTTTCACCTACTAATAAACTACCAGCAAAATTATCTTTGGCTGCTAGTAATCAATATTTTAAGGGGAATACAGAAATACATAATTATAAAAGTGAGAACATTTAATTGTAACATATTTTCACTATACTTCTTGCAGTTCTACTTCATCTGAATAATTGTCTCCTGAAATGAATAGTTTGGAAGGCTGTTTTAGAGGGCATTTGAGAGGCAAAATCTCGGCATGACTGATTAATAAAAGGTTCTGAGAAACGGGAGATGGAGAAGGCCAAGCATCCCTGTAGTCGGCTTTGCAATTTAATGCAATCATGGTCTCAACTTCAATTTCTTGCGTGTTCCCAACATCCCTTGACAAATCCAATGACCAAAAATCTATCTCCATCTTGAATGTAATGGCAAATTTCATTTCCTGGTGGGCATTAATGAATCAATGACATTCCAGTGGTTTTGTGGTCATAATTATTGATGCTTTTTTTTTGTTTAATTCAAAATTTATTTGTCATTCAATTTAAATTCTCCGGTGGGAAATCAAACCCATGTCTCCAGATCAAAACTCAGGGCCCCTGGTTGTTAGTCTAGCAACCTAATTTTAAAATGTATATATTTAAAGCACAGATAGATAGATTTGTGATGAGTACAGGAATCAGGGGTTATGGGGAGAAGGCAGGAGAATGGGGTTGGGAGTCTTCTTCTTGCGAATGAAACATAAATAAACTAAAGGAATAGTTAGATCTCAAGCCGGGCGTTGAGCAGCCAGGTTGTTATCTCTGCGTCAATGTCTGCCAGGACCTGACCTCCATTTGGTGGGTGGTAGAGCGGGCACTCAGAGATGACATGGTTGGCTGTCTGTTGTTCTGCTCCGCTATTACATGCTGGGCTCTGGCGGAGTCCCCATCGGAAATGTCCTCGTTCTTCAGGGAACGGGGATTCCCCTCCGCCACCATAGATGAGGCTCTCACCAGGGTCTCATCCATACCCCTCAACACTGCTCTCTCTCCCCATCCCCGCACTTGCAACAAGGGCAGAGTCCCCCTAGTCCTCACCTTTCACCCCACCAGCCGGCAAATACAACACATAATCCTCCGCCATTTCCGCCACCTCCAACGTGACCCCACCACTCGCCACATCTTCCCATCTCCCCCCATGTCTGCCTTCCGCAAAAAACGCTCCCTCCGCAACTCCCTTGTCAATTCTTCCCTTCCCTCCCGTACCAACCCCTCCCCGGGCACTTTCTGTTGCAACCGCAAGAAATGCAACACCTGTCCCTTCACCTCCCCCCTCGACTCCATTCAAGGACCCAAGCAGTCGTTCCAGATGCGACAAAGGTTCACCTGTATCTCCTCCATCCTCATCTACTGCATCCGCTGCTCTAGATGTCAGCTGATTTACATCGGGGAGACTAAACGGAGGTTGGGCGATCGTTTCGCCGAACACCTCCGCTCAGTCTGCAATAACCTACCTGAACTCCCGGTGGCTCAGCACTTCAACTCCCCCTCCCATTCCCAATCCGACCTCTCTGTTGCCAATCACCACCCCCATCCCGGACACTCCTCCCACAGGAAAAACACTATGTCTGTATATATGCTAATGTAAATATTTATTCAAATCATATGCTATGTCGCTCTTCCAGGGAGATGCTAAATGCATTTCGTTGTCTCTGTACTGTACACGGACAATGACAATTAAAGTTGAAACTGAATCTGAATCTGAATCTGAATCTGAATCTGTCCTGGGTCTCCTCCATTGCCAGAGTGAGCAACACCGGAAATTGGAGGAACAGCACCTCATATTCCGCCTGGGTTGCTTGCGTCCGGATGGCATGAACGTTGAATTCTCCCAATTTTGCTAGCCCTTGCTGTCTCCTCCCCTTCCTTAACCCTCGAGCTGTCTCCTCCCATCCCCCCGCCCTCGGGCTCCTCCTCCTCCCTTTTTCCTTCCTTCTCCCCCCAACCCCCCATCAGTCTGAAGAAGGGTTTCGGCCCGAAACGTCACCTATTTCCTTCGCTCCATAGATGCTGCTGCACCCGCTGAGTTTCTCCAGCATTTTTGTGTACCCCCCATCTCCACACGTTGGCATTGAAACGCCCAACTCCAGTACGAAGTCTGTTGAGCTTCAGCCATGCTCCTCTGGGGAGGTCAGACCCTGGACAGCTTTTATCTGGTGAAGAGATGGAGATGAGGTTGCCTTCCACTCCTGTGACCACTTAATAATAATAATAATAATATTAATAATATATTTTATTGTCATTGCACATAAGCGCAAGGAGATTTGGTATGCAGCTTCCATCCGATGTCACAACTTAAATAACTAATAACATTTAGATTTAGATACCCCGAGAACGTGGTTTGTAAAAAGAACATTACAACAGTAAAATAGTTAAAACAGTTCAAACAGACTAACGTGCAGATGTGTCTGTGCAACGTGACCATCCGAGGGAGACAGTCCAGGGGGGGTGGGGGGCACTCAGCAGGGCCGGTTCAGAGCCACTATAGCTCTGGGAATGAAGCTGTTCCTGAGTCTGGAGGTGCGGGCGTAGAAGGCCTTGTAACGTCTGCCGGAGGGAAGTAGTTCGAACAGTCCATTACAAGGGTGTGAGGAGTCTTTATGGATGCTGACAGCCTTCCTGAGGCACCGTGTGTGGTAGATGCCCTCCAAGGCTGGTAGCTCTGTCCCACTTGGTGACTATTCATTTGTCTCAGTTGGCTGGATGGATGCTAGGAATCGTTTTCCATGTGGAGCAAAGGGGTGATGGGACTTCAGTCGGGGTGGCCTCTGCTCTCTGCTGATAGCCTGATGCAGGAGGTGATCTGGCTCCATGGCACGACGAGATAGTGCCAGAGTTGCTGCTTGCTTTTGGATCCCTGCAGGCGGAATGCCTGCAAGTATAGGGAGCTGCTAGACTGGAGTAGGTTGAAGGCACCCAGTAATGGTTTGTAAGGTGCTGTTCAAGCTCGTGTCTACCAGGCTAGTACATCTACTACTACTCCATACGGGTGCGCAGTACTCAGCTGGAGCAAGTAGTGAGGGACAGATAAGCCATGATTGAATGGTGTAGTAGACGGGCCAAATGGCCCAATTCTGCTCCAATCACCTATGACCTTATGACCTAAAATACCATTAAGCGTGTAGCTTATAGACTTGCCTCAACTCAATCCTGAGCTTTTGTTGACTTGCAAATATTTTACATCTGTGAGGGTGGCTTTTGGTTGTCATGGCTACATTAATATCAACAAACCGCTCTGTATTCATTGGCAGGCCCGCTGTGTAAGTTGTTACATTAAATAGAAAGACAGCTCTTTGCTTTCTAGAATCCAAAGATATGAGTGAGATTGGAAGAGATGATGCATAAATAAACTCAGAGACACAAATGAAGAGCTTCACTATAGGGGGGATCTTATAGAAACTTATAAAATTCTTAAGGAGTTGGACAGGCTAGATGCAGGAAGATTGTTCCCAATGTTGGGGAAGTCCAGAACAAGGGGCCACAGTTTAAGGATAAAGGGGAAATCTTTTAGGACTGAGATGAGAAAAACATTTTTTACACAGAAAGTGGTGAATCTCTGGAATTCTCTGCCACAGAAGGTAGTTGCGGCCAGTTCATTGGCTATATTTAAGAGTGAGTTAGATGTGGCCCTTGTGGCTAAAGGGATCAGGGGGTATGGGGAGAAGGCAGGTACAGGATACTGAGTTGGATGATCAGCCATGATCATATTGAATGGCGGTGCAGGCTCAAAGGGCCGAATGGCCAACTCCTGCACCTATTTTCTATGTTTCTATGTTTCTATAGGGCGGGCACGGTGGCGCGGCGGTAGAGTTGCTGCCTTGCAGCGCCAGGGACCCGGGTTCGATCCCAACTCCGGGCGCTGCCTGTACGGACTTTGTACGTTCTCCCTGTGACCGCGTGGGTTTTCTCCGAGATCTTCAGTTTTCTCCCACACTCCAAAGACGTATGTTTATAGGTTATTTGGTTTGGTATAAATGTCAATTGTCCCTAGTGTGTGTAAGATAGTGTTAATGTGCGGGGATCGCTGGTTTCTATGGACTCAGTGGACCAAAGGGGTTGTTTCCGTGCTATATCTCGAAAATTAAAACTATAGAATAAGGCTGCACAGTAAGATGCTTTCTTTATGGGAAACCTAATCCCTGTAGTAAATTATTGTTATCTGTAAAGTAAAATATGACTGGGAATTGTTGCTTTTATTGAAATGTGCATATATATTAATCAATTATTTATCCCTCTGTTATCCTTTCACTTGCTATGTTTTTGCTTGGATGAGGAAGCAGTGACTATACACCAGCCAATGTCACCTTCAAGAACAGAGGACTATATCACTTCAAAGCAGTGGCTCGTGAAACACGGATTAAAGGCTCGTAAATTGACCTTCTACGATGCACTTGTCGACTGTGCCTTTCGTCATTCTGATGGCGTCGTGGACATAAAAGAGAAGCCTGAGAATGAGAGCATTCAGACTGATGCAGTAAGTGCGGTTTTACATGGAATACGATACGATAGGATAGAACTTTATTTATCCCAGGAGGGAAATTGGTCTGCCAACAGCCATAAAAACACAAAATACATGAAACATGAAATTAAAGTGGCCAGTGGAAAGTCCAGGATTTGGGATGTGCAAAGATTGGGGAGGGGGGGGGAGAGTCAGTCTACCCCACGACAGAAGGGGGAGGAGTTGTACAGTGTGATCCCCATGGCAAAAAAAGGATCTCTTGTGGCATTCTGTGCTGCATCTTGGTGGAACCAGTCTGTTGCTGAAGGTGCTTCTCAGGTTGACCAGTGTTTCATGGAGGGGGGTGAGCTGTATTGTCCAAGGTGCTCCGCAGTTTGAGGAGCATCGTCCCCTCCAAGACTATCTCCAGTGAATCCAACTCCCCCCTCAGGATGGAGCCAGCTTTCCTGATGAGCTTGTTAATTCTGTTGGCGTCCGGGGCCTTCGCCCTGCTGCTCCAGCACACGACAGCGAAGAAGATGGCACTGGCCACCAGCTCAGATGTTGAAAGAGTGGAATAAACATAAACTCTGTGGTTTTTTCTCCACAGATGCTGCCTTCATATGTTCATGAGTTCATAGGTTCTAGGAGCCACTCGGTCCATCAAGTCTACTCCACCATTCATTCATGGCTGATATATCTTTCCCTCTCAACCCTATTCTTCTGCCTTCTCCCCATAGCCTCTGACACCCTTAAGCCCCTGTCCCACTTAGGAAACCTGAACGGAAACCTCTGGAGACTTTGCGCCCCACCCAAGGTTTCCGTGCGGTTCCCGGAGGTTGCAGGTAGTGGAAGCAGGTAGGGAGACTGACAAAAACCTCCGGGAACCTCCGGGAACCACACGGAAACCTTGGGTGGGGCACAAAGTTTCCAAAGGTTACCGTTCAGGTTTCCTAAGTGGGACAGGAGCATTACCAATCAAGAATCTGTCAATCCCCACCTTAAAAATATCTATTACTTGGCCTCCACAGTCATCTGTGGCAATGAATTCCACAGATTCACCACCCTGCCTGACGTGTTACGTTTTTCCAGAAGATTTACGCTGTTTTTCTATTTCAAATCTCCAGCAGTTTCAGTTTTTTGGGGTTTTCACTCATAAACGTAGAAGGTTGTCGAAGACGTTTTGTTGGAGAATACATGGTACATACAGTGCGATACTAGTGGAGAGATGGATGTTTAAGGTGGTGGATGAGGTGCTGGTAAAGCAGGTTGATTTGCTTAGGAAGGTACAGTGGGACAGGCGGCATCTCTGGAGAGAAGGAATGCGCGATGTTTCGGGTCGAGACCCTTCACACTGAAAGTCAGGGGAGAGGGAAACTAGAGATATGGAAGGGACGGTGTGAAAAGGACAGATCAAAGCAGACAATGTTCAAAGAAAGGTTCATTGTTGGCTGAGGGGAAGTTGACAAGGAGGCATACAAACAGTAAAATTAATCAGGAGGACAGTGAAACTAGTCGAAGAACTAAGGTGGGGAGGGACGCAGTGAGAGGGAAAGCAAAGTCCTTGAAGGTTGTTAGAACAGGGCTTATCCAGGAGAATTGAATACCTCGTAGATAGTGGAAATACTTTTGTTTGCAGCAGTTAATTCACTCGTCACAGGATATTCAGCTTTGGACGTGCTCTAGTTAATGCTTCTTTTTCTTGAGCAGTGACTCAAGATTAAAGATGACATAGGCTCTGAGGTGGCTAATGAGACCAATACAGAAACTGATGGATCTTTCAACGATGGGCAAGAGGTGCTTGGATGGGTGTGTAATTGCTTTGCTCCTTCAGCAGCTTACTCAAGGCTTCCAGTGCATGGATCTAAGATTCTCAATGATATCCTTCCCCATTTTAGATGTTAAGGGCCACCATTGGGTATTTTTAAAGCAGAGATTAGTAGGTTCTTGATTAGTAAAGGCATCAAATGTTACGGGGAGAAGGCAGGAGAAATAGATTGAGAGGGAAAAATAGATCAGCCATGATCGAATGATGGACCAGACAATAGACAATAGACAATAGGTGCAGGAGTAGGCCATTCAGCCCTTTGAACCAGCACCGCCATTCAATGTGATCATGGCTGATCATCCACAATCAGTACCCCGTTCCTGCCTTCTCCCTTAACTCCGCTATCCCTAAGAGCTCTATCTAATTCTCTCTTGAAAGCATCCAGAGAACCAGCCTCCACTGCCCTCTGAGGCAGAGAATTCTACACACTCACAACTCTCTGTGTGAAAAAGGTTTTCCTCATCTCCATTATAAATGTTTTACCACTTATTCTTAAACTCTGGTCCCTGATTCTGGACTCCCCCAACATTGGGAACATATTTCCTGCCTCTAGTGTGTCCAAACCCTTAATAATCTTATATGTTTCAATAAGATCCCCTTTCATCCTAAATTCCAGAGTATACAAGACCTACCATTCCAATCTATCAACATATGACAGTCCCGTCATCCCGGGAATTAACCTCGTGAACCTACGCTGCACTCCCTCAATAGCAAGAATGTAATTTCTAACGTTTGGAGACCAAAACTGCACAAAATACTCCAGATGTGGTCTCACTAGAGCCCTGAACAACTGTAGGAGGACCACTTTGCTTCTATACACAACTCCTCGTGTTATGAAAGCCAACATGCCATTTGCTTTCTTCACTGCCTGCTGTACCTGCATGCCTACTTTCAGTGACTGATGAACCCGGACCCCCAGATCCCGTTGTACTTCACCTTTTCCCATCTTGACACCATTTAGATAATAATCTGCATTCCTCTTTTTGCTACCAAAGTGGATAACCTCACATTTATCCACATTATACTGCATCTGCCATGCATCTGCCCACTTACCCAACCAGTCCAAGTCACCCTGCTTCCTCATAGCATCCTCCTCACAGTTCACTCTGCCACCCAGCTTTGTGTCATCTGCAAATTTGCTAATGTTACTTTTAATCCCTTCATCCAAATCATTAATATATATTGTAAATAGCTGCAGTCCCATCACTGAGCCTTTCGGTACCCCACTAGTCACTGCCTGCCATTCTGAAAGGGACCCGTTAATTCCTACCCTTTGTTTTCTGTCTGCCAATTTTCTATCCATGTCAGCACCCTACCCCAATACCATGTGCTCTAATCTTGCCCACTAATCTCCTATGTGGGACCTTATCAAATGTTTCTGAAAGTCCAGATACACCACATCCACTGGCTCTTCCCTTGTCCATTATCCTGGTAACATTCTCAAAAATTTCCAGATGATTAGTCAAGCATGATTTCCCCTTCGTAAATCCATGCTGACTCGGACCTATCCTGCTACTGCTATCCAAATGTGCGGCTATTTCATCTTTTATAATTGACTCCAGCATCTTCCCCACCACCGATGTCAGGCTAACTGGTCTATAATTCCCTGTTTTCTCTCTGCCGCCCTTCTTGAGTGAGATAACATTAGCTACCCTCCAATCCACAGGAACTGATCCTGAATCTATAGAACATTGGAAAATGATCACCAATGCGTCCACGATTTCTAGAGCCACTTCCTTAAGTACCCTGGGATGCAGACCATCTGGCCCTGGGGATTTATCAGCCTTCAGTCCCATCAGTCCACCCAAAACCATGCCTAATGTGAATCTCCTTCAGTTCCTCCGTCACCCCAGATCCTCTGACCACTAGTATATCAGGGAGATTTGATAGGTCGAATGGCCTAATTCTGCTCTCTGGTTCTCTGGCAGGTTCTCTGGATGCTTTCAAGAGAGAGCTAGATAGGGCTCTTAAAAATAGCAGAGTCAGGGGATATGGGGAGAAGGCAGGAACGGGGTACTGATTGTGGATGATCAGCCATGATCACATTGAATGGCGGTGCTGGCTCGAAGGGCTGAATGGCCTACTCCTACACCTATTGTCTATTGTCTATTGCTCCTATGTTTTATGGTCTTATTGGTCAATGACCTAAGTCAGTGCAGTATAGCATTTCTTCATGCAGGCTTTGAGCAATCTTTGAAACATTTCTTCTCTCCATCTGGTAACCTCTTCACATGGTCGGGTGCTGTTTTAGAACCGTTTGTGAACAACCAGGCCAAGGTGGATGACTGAGGGTAACCAAGGCCTTAATGCTGTGGATGTCAGTCTGGGAGAGGACATTGATTGATGAATGTTTGGGATTCAATGACTTCCGCACCATTACATCAAAACAATAACCAGAAGTGATGAGGCTGGAGGTAATTGGAGTTGCAGTGCCCTCTAGTGATGATGCCAATGGACAACCTTGTTTACATCTGGACTAAAATGCCTATAAATTGGACTGCACCCTAACATGTGATTGATTGATTGAAAGATACAGCATGGAAACAGGCCCTTCAGCCCACCCTGTCCATGACGACCATTAATCACCCGTTAACACTGGGTTCCATGTTATCCCATTTTCACATCCACTCCGCACACACTAGGCGCAGTTTACAAAGGCCATTTAACCTATAAAACTGCATGTCTTTGGAACGTGAGAGGAAACCGGAGCACCCTTGAAGAAACCCACATGGCCATAGGTAAAACGTGCAAACTCCACACAGGGAGAATTTGCAAACTCCACATAGACAGCACCCGAGGTCAGAATCGAACCCGGGACTCTGGCGCTGTGAGGCAGCAGCCCTACCACCTACGCCACTGTACCAATGTGCCACGCAGAAGACAAGGTTTATCTGGGGTCACAATGGGGTGGTGGGGGTGGATCTTAGTCTGTGTTTTATGTGCTGGGTGTGGTGTGGGTAAGGGTCCTGTATTTGAGAGGTTAACTATTTTCACTTTCCTGACTGACTTTTTCCAGCATTTCCTGATTTTATTTAAGCAGCAGAATGCATTGGCTGATGGTTCTGTCACCAATTTAAAATGATGAGGAAAAGAATCTTTAAACTTTACTTTTGACTTTAGGAATACAGCATGGAAACAGGCCTTTGGGCCCACGGAATCCAAGTCGAGCAGCGATCACCACCCCTCTAGTTCTATCCTACGCACTAGGAATTAACCTACAGCCAATTAACCTACGTCTTTGGAATGTGGGAGGAAACCGGAGCACCTGGAGGAAACCCACACGGTCACTGGGAGGATGTACAAACTCCGTACAGACAACATCTGTAGTCAGGATCGAACCCGGGTCTCTGGCGCTGTAATGCCCCTGTCCCACTTAGGAAACCTGAACGGAAACCTCTGGACACTTTGCACCCCACCCAAGGTTTCCGTGCGGTTCCCGGAGGTTTTTGTCGGTCTCCCTACCTGCTTCCACTACCCGCAACCTCCGGCAACCACCTGCAACCTCTGGGAACCGCACGGAAACCTTGGGTGGGGCGCAAAGTCTCCAGAGGTTTCCGTTCAGGTTTCCTAAGTGGGACAGGGGCATTAGGCAGCAACTCTACCGCTGCAGCAACTGTGCCACCCGAACAAATTGAAACGGGATGTGAGGACAAAAAAAAATATCGCTCAGATGCGTCCTGGAACTTGGTGCCTGCTGAGCAAAGCCATGGTTAATCAGAATCTAGAGGGAAGGGAATTGGGTAAGCTTGTGTGAAAATAATTTTCAGAGCCAATGGGAAAGAGCAGGGGAAATGGGACTGAAGGGATTGCTCTGCAAACAGCTGGAATGCTTCACCAACTGGACTAAAATGGTGATACACCTGGGAATTGAATGAGAATTTGTAAACAGACATACACTGTTCTGAGATCCAAGGAATTACTATTATCATGGAATTTAGCTACAGATAACTTAGGTGTTATAATTATGTATAGTCTTTCCGCTGACTGGTTAGCATGCAACAAAAAACTTTTCATTGTATCTTGGTGCACTTGACCACAAACTAAACTAAGACTTAACTAAACTAAGACGATAGGGATTGTATCTTTATTGTATCAAATAGTGAAAGGCCTGGACAGAGTGAATGTGGAGAGGACCAGAGGCCATTGCCTCAGGATAAAAAACTTACCTATAGAACGGAGACGAGGAAGAATTTCTTTAATCAGCAAGTGGTGAATATGTGAAATTCATTGGCACAGAAGGCTGTGGAGGTCAAGTCAATGGATATTTTTAAGGTGGAGATAGATAGATTCTTGATTAGTAAAGGGCCTGTCCCATTTGGGCGACCTAATCTGCGAGTTCTGGCGAGTTTGCCCTCGACTTATATTTTCGCAGCATGGTCGACACGAGGTTGTAGGAGGTCTTCGTAACTCTCCTTCATGCTCGAGAGTGGTCTCCACGTACTCGAGGCCTCAGCTAATTTGCGGCGTATTTTTCAATATGTTAACAAAATTCCCGCGAGTAGAAAAAGGTCGCCTTGGAAAAAATCTATACTTTTTTTACTCATATGTTTAGTCGTAGTAGGTCGCCATGTTAGTCGTAGGTAGTCGTAGATAGTCTTCATCATAGTCGAAGGAAGGTCGAAGGAGATCGAAAGAGGACGTCTTCACTCTTCACTATTCGGTGTCCAATTTCCCCAAAGTTAGTTGTAGCTAGTCGAAGCTAGTCTTCAACATAGTCGAAGGAGGTCTTCAACATGTCATTTTTTCAAACTCTTCTACTCGCCAATTAGGTTGCCCAAGTGGGACAGCCCCTTAAGGGTGTCAGGGGTTATGGGTAGAAGGCAGGAGAATGGGGTTGAGAGGGAAAGATAGATCAGCCGTGATTGAATGGTGGCGTAGACTTGATGGGCCAAATGGCCTAATTCTGCTCCTAGGACTTATGAAGTTTAGAACATCTATTAGCATAGTGTTGATTGCAGTTAAATGTAATAGTTTCTACTTTAACAGGAATCTCGAATTAAACTGGTGAATGCCAAGTACTGTGGCCGCTTTGCACACACCCAGTGGAAAGACGGTTCTGTCATGCATGTTTACATCACAGCTGAGAAATGCAAGCAGTACCAGCAGAGAATGAAGGCTGCACTGGAGCAGATGCAAAGGAGGTGAGTTTGGAACCCTTGGGTAAAAGCCTTTCGATAAAAGTGCGATCCATTGAGTCACAGAATCAAGAAATGTTGCTGAGAAGAGTAAGGCCATTCAGCCCATTCGGTCAGTACCATTGGAAAACGATCAACCCAGCACAATCCACTGGACCAGGACCCAGAACATACGTACCCTGTATATTACAGAGTTTAAGTACGTACAGTTTTAAAATACTTAAAAACATGGAAGATTTTTCACTATCACTCCTTTAGGTAGTAATCCTTTCACAGATCACTTCCATCCTTTCAATACATTTTCGCCTGTAATTAATTACATCAAATCAATAATCGTTGGTTTTTGAGCTTGCTATCAGTAGGTCCATCCTATTTTCTCCACTGCCCATTGGTAATTTTATGCATCTCAATGTGTCCATTCGACATCTTCTGTTCCAAAGAAAAATCTCCCAGCCCATCCTCGTGCAACAATATTCCACGCCTGGCAACATCCTTGTAAATCTCTTTTAACATCAGCAGTGAAGTAAACATACTTATGCCCCTGTCTCACTCTTAGGAAACCTGAACGGAAACCTCTGGAGACTTTGCGCCCCACCCAAGGTTTCCGTGCGGTTCCCGGAGGTTTTTGTCAGTCTCCAGGTAAGACCTTCCACCACCTGCAACTTCCGGCAACCACCTTCAACTAGCATCGCAACCGGCTTCGACTAAAAAATTACCGATTTTTAAAACGGCAACCTATTTTTAGTCGCGGCCGGTTTTGAATTTTTGGAAATAATCGCTGGAACATAGAAGAAGCGGAAATCACTTTCGACCATTAGGGAGACTGACAAAAACCTCCGGGAACCGCACGGAAAGCTTGGGTGGGGCGCAAAGTCTCCAGAGGTTTCCGTTCAGGTTTCCTAAGTGGGACAGGGGCATAAGGATGGCCACGGTGGCGCAGCGGCGGTAGAGTTGCTGCCTTACAGCGCTTGCAGCGCCAGAGACCCGGGTTCGATCCCGACTATGGGTGCTGTCTGTAGGAGCTTGTATGTTCTCCCTGTGACTACGTGGGTTTTCTCCAAGACCTTCAGCTTCTTCCCACACTCCAAAAACGTACTGGTATGCAGCTTAATTGGCCTGGTGTATGTGTAAATTGTCCCTCATGTGTGTAGGATAGTGTTAATGTGTGGGGATCGCTGGTCGGTGCGGACTCGGTGGGCTGAAGGGCCTGTTACCGCACTCTAAACATAAACTAAACTAGAGATACACCTCAGAAACGGGCCCTTCAGCCTACTGAGTCTGCACCGATCACCCAGGACACCAGCAGCATCATACACACCAGGGACAATTTGCTATTTTTTTGTACAGAGGCCAATTAACATACAAACTTGGACGTCTTTGGAATGTGGGAGGAAACAGGAGCACCAGGAGAAAACTCACGGTTTCAACGGAAGAATGTACAAACTTTGTACAGACTGTACCAGTTGCCAGGGTACCGGGTCTCCGGTGCAGTAAGGCAGCAACTCTACCGCTGCCCCACTGTGTCGCCTCCTTGCACCTTCTCTCATACCGTCCGAACAGATCCACGGACGATGCGGTCTCCCAGGTCTTGCACACCGCTCTCTCCCATCTGGACAGCCAGAAGGGGGGGCTACGTGAGGATGCTGTTCATAGACTACAGTTCAGCCTTCAACACGATAGTCCCCACCAGACTGGCCGGGAGGCTAATGGAATTGGGGCTCAACACCTCCCTGTGTGCCTGGGTCCTGGACTTTCTCACCGCCAGGCCCCAGGTAGTCAAGATGGGAGGGAATACATCGAAGTCCCTCACCCTGAGCACAGGATCACCCCAGGGTTGCGTCCTCAGCCCCCTATTGTACTCCCTGTACACACATGACTGTGGCTAGGTTCAGCTCCAACTCAATAATTAAGTTTGCTGATGACACTGTGGTGGTGGGCCTGATCTCAGACAACGACGAGAAGGCCTACCGGGAGGAGGTGGCTGATCTAGCACCCTGGTGCCAGGATAACAGCCTCCTCTTGAACATCAAAAAAACGAAGGAGCTGATCATGGACTTTAGGAGGGCACATCATCCGAGGACGTACACTCCATTGAGGATAAATGGGGATCCTGTGGATAGGGTGAACTGTTTTAAATATCTGGAAGTCCACATCTCCGAGGATATGACATGGACATCACACGCCTCAGCACTCGTGAGTAAGGCAAGGCAGCGCCTTTACCACCTCAGGCAATTGAGGAAATTCAGAGTGTCTCCGAGGACTCAGAACTGCTGTAGCTTTGGGAGCAACAACAGCAGCAGGAAGAGATTAGCAAGAGATACGACTGATTGGCTCTAGCCCAAGTGGGAGAGAAGTGAGTCAGTGCTGGGAAAACAATTGAAAACTGAGGAATTTGGTTTGTAAATTGGTAAATCAGGCAATTTATCAGTCAATTTAAGTAAGACTGCTCTTAGGGAGCGGCAGTGAGTGAAGTGCCCTGTGAGAAAAGTGTGAGTCTTTGGCTCGAGAGTCCCCTGTGAGAAAAGTGTGAGTCTTTGGCTCGAGAGTCCCCTGTGAGAAAAGTGTGAGTCTTTGGCTCGAAAGTCTTCGGAGAGGAGGCTGAGGAGAGGAGACTACGCAAAACACTGCAGAGGGAGAGACAAAAGAAGGAGATGTCAGGCAAGCTGATTCAGTGTGATGCTTGCAGTATGTGGGAGGTCAAGGACACCGCTGGTGCCTCTGGCTGCTACAAATGCGAAAAGTGCATCCAGGTAGAGCTCCTGAAGGGCCGTGTTGGGGAACTGGAGAAGCAAGTGGATGACCTCCGGTTCGTCCGAGAAACGGAGTCGTTCCTCGACAAGTCCTACAGTACGATTGTTACACCTAAGGTACTGGAAGAGAGAAGGTGGGAGACAGTGAGAACGGGAGGGAAGCATGGAATGCCAACTTCCCCGGGTGTTGTACCTCTTGTGAACAGGTTCACCCACTTAGAAGTTGTCGGGACAGAAGAGGTGTTTACACTGGGCGGCGGACTGGCTTGTGATGCGAATAGGGCTGTTGAGCCAAAACCAAAAAGGCCTAAGGCAGGCAACGCCATTGTAGTAGGAGACTCCATTGTGAGAGGTACGGACAGGGGTTTCTGCGGCAACAGACGGGATGCGAGGATGGTGTGCTGTCTTCCTGGTGCCAGGATCCAGGATATAACCATATAACCATATAACAATTACAGCACGGAAACAGGCCATCTCGACCCCTCTAGTCCGTGCCGAACACATAATCTCCCCTAGTCCCATATACCTGCGCTCAGACCATAACCCTCCATTCCTTTCCCATCCATATAACTATCCAATTTATTTTTAAATGATAAAAACGAACCTGCCTCCACCACCTTCACTGGAAGCTCATTCCACACAGCTACCACTCTCTGAGTAAAGAAGTTCCCCCTCATGTTACCCCTAAACTTCAGTCCCTTAATTCTCAAGTCATGTCCCCTTGTTTGAATCTTCCCTACTCTCAGTGGGAAAAGCTTTTCCATGTCAACTCTGTCTATCCCTCTCATCATTTTAAAAACCTCTATCAAGTCCCCCCTTAACCTTCTGCGCTCCAAAGAATAAAGCCCTAACGGACAGAGTGCAGAAAATCCTCAAGGGCGAAGGTGAACATCCGGAAGTGGTAGTGCATGTCGGCACAAACGATGTCGGAAAGAAGGGGATGAATATTCTGCAGCGTGACTTTAGAGAGCTTGGAAAAATGCTGAAAAGCAGGACCTCCAGGGTTGTTATCTCCGGTTTGCTTCCAGTTCCTCGTGCTGGCGAGAGCAGGAACAGGGAGATACGGGACCTGAACGTGTGGCTGAGGAACTGGTGCACGGGGCAGGGATTTAGATTCTTAGATCACTGGGATCTGTTTTGGGGTAAGCGGGAACTGTACAAAAGGGACGGATTGCATCTTAACAGGTGTGGGACCAGCATTCTGGCAGGCAGGTTTGCCACTGCTACACGGGTGGTTTTAAACTGAATAAGGGGGGTGGGGTGTCGAATGGGCTAGTGGAGGATGGAGTTAAAGGGAAAGGGTTTCTTAAATGTGTGAGCGTAGAGACAGAGGGGTGTAAAATGAGGGTAGAAGCAATAGGTAGCAAGGTGAAAAGTAAAAGTGGCAGGCCGGAAAATCCAGGGCAAAAATCAAAAAGGGCCACTTTTCAACAAAATTGTATAAGTGTTGTAAAAACAAGCCTGAAGGCTTTGTGTCTCAATGCAAGGAGCATTCGTAATAAGGTGGATGAGTTAAATGTGCAGATAGCTATTAATGACTATGATATAGTTGGGATCACGGAGACATGGCTCCAGGGTGACCAAGGCTGGGAGCTGAACATCCAGGGATATTCAATATTCAGGAGGGATAGAGAGAAAGGAAAAGGAGGTGGGGTAGCGTTGCTGATTAGAGAGGAGATTAACGCAATGGAAAGGAAGGACATTAGTTTGCAGGATGTGGAATCGGTATGGGTAGAGCTGCGAAACACTAAGGGGCAGAAAACGCTGGTGGGTGTTGTGTACAGGCCACCTAACAGTAGTAGTGAAGTTGGAGATGGTATCAAACAGGAAATTAGAAATGCGTGCGACAAAGGCAAAACCGTTATAATGGGTGACTTCAATCTACATATAGATTGGGTGAATCAAATTGGCAGGGGTGCTGAGGAAGAGGATTTTTTGGAATGTATGCGGGATAGTTATCTAAATCAACATGTAGAGGAACCAACGAGAGAGCAGGCTATTTTAGACTGGGTATTGAGTAATGAGGAAGGGTTAGTTAGCAGTCTTGTTGTACGTGCCCCCTTGGGCAAGAGTGACCATAATATGGTTGAGTTCTTCATTAGGATGGAGAGTGACATTGTTAATTCAGAAACAATGGTTCTGAACTTAAAGAAAGGTAACTTTGAGGGTATGAGACGTGAATTGGCCAAGATTGACTGGCAATTAATTCTAAAAGGGTTGACGGTGGATATGCAATGGAAGACATTTAAAGACTGCATGGATGAACTACAAAAATTGTTCATCCCAGTTTGGCAAAAGAATAAATCAGGGAAGGTAGTGCATCCGTGGATAACAAGGGAAATCAGGGATAGTATCAAAGCGAAGGATGATGCGTACAAATTAGCCAGAAAAAGCAGCATACCGGAGGACTGGGAGAAATTCAGAGACCAGCAGAGGAGGACAAAGGGCTTAATTAGGAAAGGAAAAATAGATTATGAAAGAAAACTGGCAGGGAACATAAAAACTGACTGCAAAAGTTTTTATAGATATGTGAAAAGAAAGAGATTAGTTAAAACAAATGTAGGTCCCTTGCAGTCAGAAACAGGTGAGTTGATCATGGGGAACAAGGATATGGCAGACCAATTGAATAACTACTTTGGTTCCGTCTTCACTAAGGAAGACATAAATAATCTGCCGGAAATAGCAGGGGACCGCGGGTCAAAGGAGTTGGAGGAATTGAGTGAAATCCAGGTTAGCCGGGAAGTGGTGTTGGGTAAATTAAATGGATTAAAGGCCGATAAATCCCCAGGGCCAGATAGGCTGCATCCCAGAGTACTTAAGGAAGTAGCTCCAGAAATAGTGGATGCATTAGTAATAATCTTTCAAAACTCTTTAGATTCTGGAGTAGTTCCTGAGGATTGGCGGGTAGCAAACGTAACCCCACTTTTTAAGAAGGGAGGGAGAGAGAAAACGGGGAATTACAGACCAGTTAGTCTAACATCGGTAGTGGGGAAACTGCTAGAGTCAGTTATTAAAGATGGGATAGCAGCACATTTGGAAAGTGGTGAAATCATTGGACAAAGTCAGCATGGATTTACAAAAGGTAAATCATGTCTGACGAATCTTATAGAATTTTTCGAGGATGTAACTAGTAGCGTGGATAGGGGAGAACCAGTGGATGTGGTGTATCTGGACTTCCAGAAGGCTTTCGACAAGGTCCCACATAAGAGATTAGTTTACAAACTTAAAGCACACGGCATTGGGGGTTCAGTATTGATGTGGATAGAGAACTGGCTGGCAAACAGGAAGCAAAGAGTAGGAGTAAACGGGTCCTTTTCACAATGGCAGGCAGTGACTAGTGGGGTACCGCAAGGCTCAGTGCTGGGACCCCAGCTATTTACAATATATATTAATGATCTGGATGAGGGAATTGAAGGCAATATCTCCAAGTTTGCGGATGACACTAAGCTGGGGGGCAGTGTTAGCTGTGAGGATGATGCTAGGAGACTGCAAGGTGACTTGGATAGGCTGGGTGAGTGGGCAAATGTTTGGCAGATGCAGTATAATGTGGATAAATGTGAGGTTATTCATTTTGATGGCAAAAACAGGAAAGCAGACTATTATCTAAATGGTGGCCGACTAGGAAAAGGGGAGATGCAGCGAGGCCTGGGTGTCATGGTACACCAGTCATTGAAAGTGGGCATGCAGGTGCAGCAGGCAGTGAAGAAAGCGAATGGTATGTTAGCTTTCATAGCAAAAGGATTTGAGTATAGGAGCAGGGAGGTTCTACTGCAGTTGTACAGGGTCTTGGTGAGACCACACCTGGAGTATTGCGTACAGTTTTGGTCTCCAAATCTGAGGAAGGACATTATTGCCATAGAGGGAGTGCAGAGAAGGTTCACCAGACTGATTCCTGGGATGTCAGGACTGTCTTATGAAGAAAGACTGGATAGACTTGGTTTATACTCTCTAGAATTTAGGAGATTGAGAGGGGATCTTATAGAAACTTACAAAATTCTTAAGGGGTTGGATAGGCTAGATGCAGGAAGATTGCTCCCGATGTTGGGGAAGTCCAGGACAAGGGGTCACAGCTTAAGGACAAGGGGGAAATCCTTTAAAACCGAGATGAGAAGAACTTTTTTCACACAGAGAGTGGTGAATCTCTGGAACTCCCTGCCACAGAGGGTAGTCGAGGCCAGTTCATTGGCTATATTTAAGAGGGAGTTAGATGTGGCCCTTGTGGCTAAGAGGATCAGAGGGTATGGAGAGAAGGCAGGTACGGGATACTGAGTTGGATGATCAGCCATGATCATATTGAATGGCGGTGCAGACTCGAAGGGCCGAATGGCCTACTCCTGCACCTAATTTCTATGTTTCTATGTTTCTATGATCCTCCAGTGCTTCTACGCAGCGGCGGTGGAAAGCATCTTGTCCGGGAACATTACCATCTGGTTTGGGAATTGCTCTGCCAAGGACAAGAAGGCTCTGCAGAGAGTAGTGCGTTCGGCCGAACGCACTATGGGAACTTCACTTGCCCCCCTGCAGGAACTATACATCAGGAGGTGCAACTCCAGAGCCAACAATATCATGAGAGACCCCTTCCACCCCTGCAACGGACTGTTCCAGCTGCTACGGACTGTTCCAGCTGCTATGGGACGACAGATGGCACAATGGGCTAAGTGTTCGGCTGGCAACCGGAAGGTAGCTGGTTCGAATCCCGCTTGGAGTGCATACTGTCGTTGTGTCCTTGGGCAAGACAGTTCACCCACCTTTGCCTGTGTGTGTGGATGTAATTATGTGAAGCACTTTGGGGTCAATGCAAGTTGACTAAAAATGTGCTATATAAATAAAGAAATTTAATTTTAATTTACGGTCAGGCAAACGCCTCCGTTGCCATGCGGTGAGAACGGAGAGGTTGAGAAGGAGTTTCTTCCCAGAGGCCATTCGGACTGTAAACGCCTATCTCACCAGGGACTAACTCTACTGAACGTTTTTCCTTCCATTATTTATTATGTAAAAGAATATGTGTGTTATGATTGTGTTTATAGTTTGTTTGGTTGTTTGTCTTTTTGCACAAAAGTCCGCGAACATTGCCACTTTCATTTCACTGCACATTTCGTATGTGTATGTGACAAATAAACTTGACTTGACTTGACTTGATAACCTGAGGGCGAGAGCTCTATGCAGACTCTCTCCTATAACTTGGAAACCTTTAAGAATCTGTGCAATTTATTTTCAAACTTGCTTCTCCGTACACCTGAACATACTGCCATTTATTGTCAGTAGTCTTGCCTTTTTGCACCTCTCCAAATGTGCTCTAACATGCACGTCTCAATCACTGATACACAATATGCAGGACTGCCCGTTTAGCCCTGTGGAACCTCAGTGGAAACAGCTTTAAGTTATAGAAACATAGAAAATAGGTGCAGGAGTGGGCCATTTGGCCCTTCGAGCCAGGGTTTACTGCACTTAACTCGTCATAAATGTAATTAATTGAATTGAATGCTTTATTGTCAAATGTGACTTCAGTGAAATACTTTGCCTGCAGACCTGAGGTATACAGTAGTCACCACATAAAGGGCACAGACAAAGTTACAAAGTATCCCACGCCAGGCCCTCCTTTGTTCTACCCCTCCCCCGCCCCACCACTCCCCCCCCCTCAAGGCGGTACCGCCCGCCAGGCCCTCCTTTGTTCTTCCCCCCCCCCAAACCCCCTCAAGGCGGTCCCCCCTGCCAGGTCCTCCTTTGTTTTTCCCCTCCCCCCGCCACCCCCTCCCCCCCCCTTCAAGGCGGTACCCCCACGACGGGCTCTCCTTTGTTCTCCCCCCGCCCCCCCCCCTTAAGACGGTACCCCCACGCCAGGCCCACCTTTCGTCAACTAGCAAATAGCTTTTGTATTACACTGAACCAATGAAAGTTTAGAAACTATTGTCTATTTGTAAGATGGCCATTTGCAAATTACTTGGTATCACTTTTTCTCCACAGAATTGTCTGGCTGCAGCAGGGGAGCCGAGAGCTGTTTGGGACAATAATTGAGGATCAGATATATGTCCTGGTCGATACGTCTCAATCCATGAAAGATAAACTCGAGTTGGTTCAAAAAAAGATCTTTCAGCTCATGCAGGTTTAATACTACGGCAGCTCTTACTTTCAGTATACTTATTTAAATGTTAAAGAGCACTTCGAATGAACTAAAGGACACAAAGTGCTGGAGTAACACAGCAAGTCTGGCAGCATCTCTAGAGAATATGGATAGGTGACGTCTTGTGTCAGGGCACTTCTTCCGGTGACGGGTTTCAACGTGAGACGTCACCTATTCATGTTGCCCAGAAACACTGCCTGACCTGGTGAGTTATTCCAGCACGTGTGTAATGAGGAACTGCAGATGCTGGAAAATTGAAGCATCTATGGAGCGAAGGAAATAGGCAACGTTTCGGGTTGAAACCCTTCTTCGGACTGAAGGAGAGTTTCGCCCCGAAATGTTGCCTATTTCCTAAAATTAGATGTCCTCAGCTAGTTTTGTTACATCTGCCTTTGACGATGACGATTTTGTGCCCAGGAAGCTAAAAATACTCAGCGACTATCCTTTAATGTTGATTAATTCATGCTTCAGTCGGATGAATATGTTTTGCAGTCAGATGTATTTATATACATTGTGTGTATCACACAGCATATTAGTTTACCAATACTCTAGGGCTCTTCATGATGGTCAGAACCATAGATGTAGAAACAGGCAGAGAACACATGGACTTTGGGCCTGCTCCACAATTCTGTAAAATCATGACAAATTTTTCAACATATGTGCATTTTCTTGAATTAACCTCATAATCCCTTGATTCCTGTCACAGCTAATAAGTTATCTCTCTCTAGCTCAACAATTGAGCCTCCATTGTCCTCCTGGGTAAACAATTCCAAAATTCACTACCCTGTGGGTGAAGAAATTAATCTTTATCTCCATCAAGCTGGAGTAACTCAGCGGGGCAGGCAGCATCTCTGGAGATAAGGAATGAGTGAAGTTTCGGGTGAGACCCTTCTTCAGCTCAGTCTGCAGAAGGGGCTCGACCCGAAATGTCACCCATTCCTTCTCTCCAGCGATGCTGCCTGTTTCGCTAAGTTACTCCAACATTTGTCTATCAAATGATGGCTGACTTCTTATTTTGAGACCGGTTCTGGACTCCCCAGACAGTGAGTTGAAACATCAACGATGCATGGATCTCTTCAAAACTCTGAAGAACTTTTTAAAGTTTCAAGATCAATTTCATATTTTTAAAATTGGTGTTGATTCTGGGAAAGGTGACCCGTTCTGACTGATTGTTCCACTTCTGCATTTTTGAGTACTTACTAACTTCCGAGAAATAGTGCCTTCAGTCATCAGTGAAGTAATGGTCCTTGACACTGGCCTTAAAGCAAAAGCAGACACAAATACATAGACATTTCAGTTCTGCAAAATTCTCCTTTTGTAGCCATTGGCATTGGTTCAAAGGAAACCATGGCAGTATGTAATTCTGCTTCCACCATGTTTCTGAGTGCCCTTAACATAGAACTGTACAGCACAGGCGTAGGTCCTTCAGCCCACAATGTCCATGTCGAACATGATGCCAAACTAAACTAATCTCCTCTGCCTCCATGCTATCTATATAACATATAACAATTACAGCACGGAAACAGGCCATCTCGGCCCTACAAGTCCGCGCCGAACAATTTTTTTTTTTTTTCCCCTTAGTCCCACCTGCCTGCACTCATACCATAACCCTCCATTCCCTTCTCATCCATATGCCTATCCAATTTATTCTTAAATGATACCAACGAACCTGCCGCCACCACTTCCACTGGAAGCTCATTCCACACCGCTACCACTCTCTGAGTAAAGAAGTTCCCCCTCATGTTACCCCTAAACTTCTGTCCCTTAATTCTGAAGTCATGTCCTCTGGTTTGAATCTTCCCTATTCTCAAAGGGAAAAGCTTGATCACATCAACTCTGTCTATCCCTCTCATCATTTTAAAGACCTCTATCAAGTCCCCCCTTAACCTTCTGCGCTCCAGAGAATAAAGACCTAACTTATTAACTTATCTAAAAGCTTTTTTTTTTTTAATTAGAAGTACAATAATATGGTACCTTTTTAGGTACCTAGTATATATTGGCATGTTACAATTCATGTACAGCTTCTTATTATTTTTATTTTAACAATAAAAAGGAGACAGAGAAAGAATAGAAAAGAAATAGAAATGTGTGTGATATCAGAAAGTAAGAAAAGGAAAATGAGGATGAAGAGAAAAGAAGCAGAGGTAGAAAGCAGAAGAATAAAGGAGAGATAGCTATTTGTTATTCTTGGCCACCATTCACCCAGTCCTGAAACGGATCGTTTCTACGTTTGTATAAGCTTTTTAAATGCCATTATCATATCTGCCTCCACAACCACCCCTGGCAGCACTTTCTAGGCCATTCTCTGAGTACACCCAACACATCTCCTTTAGATTTTGCACTCTCACCGTAAAACTATACTTTACTCTACTAGTCTTTGATATTTCCATCCCTTCCTTAATGTCTCATACATTTCAAAAAGCTCACCTCATTCTCCTGCACTCCAGAGAATATAACATCGATTTAGATAAGGTTTCCATGTAAGACCTTCATACCGTAAACTTCAATGCAGACTTAAGACTCCTTAAGCTCGAAGAAAGCTAATTGCAGCAGTCAGTTTAAGGACCATGCTGCCAAGCATATAATGCATCATTATATGGATTTGTTTAGTTTAGAGATACAGCATGGAAACAGGCCCTTCGGCCCTCCGAGTCCACACCAACCAGCAATCCACTAACACTACCCTACACACACAAGGGACAATTTTACATTTTACATTTTACATTTATACCAAGCCAATTAGCCTACAAGCCTGTACGCCTTCAGAGTGTGGGAGGAAACCGAAGATTTTGGAGAAAACCCAAGTAGGTCACGGAGAGAACGTACAAACTCCGTACAGACAGCATCCGTAGTCAGGATCGAACTCAGGTCTCCGGCGCTATAAGGATTGCTTGACTTGAAACACTATTTACTGGAATATTTATTTTCTTCAGGAACAGCTTAGACACAAGACCAAATTCAATTTTGTGAAGTTTGATTCCAGAGTTGAACCTTGGCAAGAGAAGCTGGCAGAAGTTAATGAACAAAATCTTGAAAATGCTTGGTCTTGGATCAAAGGACTTCAGGTAAACCTAATTGCGGACATCCTAACACATGTTTCTTATAATAATTTCAATAGTAATAGTTTCTGCAATGTTTTGCAAGGATCAGGCAAGTCACGTAATGTATTACTATGGAAAACTGGAACAAATATACAGTTTTAGTTAAGTTTAGTTTAGAAACAAGCTCTTTAGCCCAAGGAATTCGTGCCGACCAGCAATCCCAGCACACTAATACTATCCTATGCACACTAGGGACAATTTTACCAAGTCAATTAGCTTACAAACCCAGTGTGTCTTTGGAGTGTGGGAGGAATCCGGAGATCCTGGAGAAAACACAGCAGGTCAGGAGGAGAACATACAGACTCCAGTCTTTAGATATTGAGTTTGAAACAGGGACATCCGTTGAATGATAATCCCATAACTAGTACCCTGACACAAACACCCAGATCTTGCATGGATAATTGCAAGGGAATCTCTCCATGCATTAGAACAGGCGTACAGGGTTGACTTTAAATGTCACATCCAAATGCGGCACCTTAAACAATGCAGCTTCTACTGCCAGTCTGTTTTCAAGACTGTAGGGATGCTTCAGTCCACGAAGGCTATCTCATTTTGAAAGCGTTACCAAGACCCTTATTAACCTCCATATTGTGTGCAGAGATTAGAAAGCAGCAGAAAATAAACTTATCTTGAAGTGGTTAAAACACCAAAGTTATGCATAGTGGACACAAAGAGCTAGAATAACTATAACTGTCAGGGGTTATGGGAAGAAGGCAGGAGAATGGGATTGTGAGGGAAAGGTAAATAGATCAGCAATGATTGAATGGGGAGTAGACTTTATGGGCAGAATGGCCTAATTCTGCTTCTATAAATTATGATCTCTGATAATATGAGGCCAGGTTTGCTGTGTGGAAAGATTTTAAATATGGTCAACTGGCTGAGAGGGAGAGAACCTGAACAGTTAGAGAGGGAGTTAAAGAGGGAGAGAACCTCAACAGAGGGAAAATGTGTGTAGTAGCAATGTTACAACATTTTGAGATTTTAAAAATCAAGTCTGCAATTTATACCATCAGATAAAGCATAAAAAGAAGTTTAATTTGACACCTAATTCACTTACATATCTTCAGTATTAAAAAAGTTATGGCCATTTTCATACTCGGAAATTGGCATCTTGTTCCCTATTGCTTTTTCATTGACTTAACACAAAAGCTGTGATCGAGAACATATAAAAGCCGATAACTTTCTTAAAATTTGGGGGAACTGAAAGAAATTATCAGTTATTATAGATTGAAGCATTCTGAAACAAATATGAAACAATCTTACTTAAATGACTTGAAATTAAAGCATATAATTAGTTAGTTACCTAATTGTAGCTAATTACAAAATTCAATTACTGGATCTAAACATCTATCCATTTCTTAAGAATAGATTAACATTTTTAAATAGCCTAAGTGTCCAAATAACATTGACACAATAATTCAGAATATAACATAATTTTTAAATCTCATTGTCATGGGTTTATAGGCCAAATGGAAGGAATTTAATACCTGTAAATTAATGGCTATTTAAATCAGCTTGCGAGTGGAATTTTCTGGAACGGGACCATTTGGAACGTTCAGGGTGCGGTGAATTTAGTCCCCCATATCGGCAGCAAATACACTGCCGGTTCTTCGTGGGAAAAAATCACCGTTTCGCAACTTAAAATGTGAATTAAATATATCTTAAGAAACACTTTTATACATAAAAATAAACCACTTTCTTTTATCTGGTCCTCCATAAAATCCGTCCCCGCTTTCGGCATTGACGGCTTCAGAAACTGATTTTAAAATCATTCCAGCGATTAACTTGTCGGGTGAATTTTTTTTTAAAAACACACAGAACGGCCGTAGGAACGATCCTTTAGCAACATCTTGCACTCCAACAAATATAATTCAGGACCAGGTCGGGAAAAAACCCTGTTTTAACCCCGCCTCCCCCTCAAACGTGCCAAAATCGCGTACACAGCCAGTGGCAGAATTGCAGCACCGCTGAAGGTAAGTTTTGTAACATACCTAGAAATAGCAGCTAAGAATTGAAGGCAATTAAAGAGGGGGAACACACAAACAGAAGAATGTAAAGATTGTGAAATGCAGAGCAGTAGGACAATCACAGTGACTGGGGAATGAATGTGAATAAAACTGAGCCAATAACACAGATGGTCTGGCCATTTCTGTTACAGTTGTAAGAAAGTAGCAGTTACTGAACTAGGAGGTGTTGGACTTAAGGCATCTATACCTCATGCCCAACAGTAGCAGCGTGAAGAGGGCATGGTGGGCATCCTTGATGATAGATGCCGCCTTCTTGAGACAGCTCCTCATGTAGATGCTACTGATGGTGGGGGGACGACTGTGCCCGAGATGGATTGGGCTGAGTGCGCTCTCTGAAGCCTCTGTATTCCTATGCAATGGAATTGCCTTGCCAGGCATGATGCAGTCAGTCAGAATCCTTTCCACAGTGCATCTGAAGAGGTGTGTTAGTCAATAAAATCGCCGACTCTCCTTAAGTGGAGGCGCTGGCATGTCTTTTCATAATACAATTGCCGTCTTGAATTCAGAATTCAGACCTGCAACTGCGGGTTTGGCGGGCGGCACCGGGAGCCCGCGGGTCCCTGGAGGGAGACCGCTTTTCGGGGCTTCCGCAGCGGCGACTTCTCCCGCCCGAGTTGCGGGGTTGAAGAGCTCCTGGAGCGGGGCCTTACAGCACGGCCCCGCGCGGCTTGGAATGGCGGCGGGTCTCTGCGAGCGCGCGCCGGGGGCTCTAACATCAAGAACCCGGTGTGCGACCTTGCATCACCCGGCGTGGCTTTAATGGCCACGGGACAATTCACCATCGCCCGCCGGGGGCTTTGACTTTGACTCTGACATCGGGGGGGGAGAGTGCAGTGGAGGGAGAAGTTTTTTTGGCCTTCCATCACAGCGATGTGATGGATGTTTATGTAAATTATGTTGTGTCTTGGGTCTATTTGTTTGTAATGTATGGCTGCAGAAACGGCATTTCGTTTGGACCTCAAGGGGTTCAAATGACAATAAATTGAATTGTATTGTATTGTATTGTATTAAGATTTTCTCATGGGCCACACAGAGAGGGCAGTTAATCCTTATTCCCCACATTTGCATTTAGCCTGTATCAATAGCACATACATTTTCTGTTTGTTTCTCGTCTCGTATGGTGTATCGTTTTGAATGATAAGATTGATTTGCAAATTTAAATTCTGCCAAATTTTCATAATTAATTCATAGATAATTGACTGCACTTATTCCTGATTGCATTGGGCATGCATTATTTATCAAGAGACATTCATTACAGACAATTGAGGATTAACGTATAATCCTCAATCTACTGAACAAAGTATAAAGACACCAACTGAATCCAATGACCAAAAGCTTATTCCCTGATGAATGTAATATATTTTTCAATTGCCTGAACTATATTTGAAAATGATGGCATTTCATTTATGATTTATTATAAAATCTATTTATTGGATGTAATGCCAACATTAATTGCAATGAGATCATGCTATTGGCTTTGAACTATTCATAAAAATAAGATCTGCCTGATATGCTGAAAATGTACTGATTATTTGATCTTTTGCGTGGTTATGCAGATGATTATTATCCAGCATTTTTTAGAATTAATCAAATCATCAATGAAAGACTATCAGAAAGCACAGCTTGCTGTTAATCCTCTAACTCATACAATTTTCATTCAGTGCGAGGTTCAGGCAACCTTTTTTTATAGTTTTGTGTTGTATTTCTCTGCAGGTTGGAAGTTCCACAAACACACTGGGAGCTATCAGACTTGCCTTTGCTGATGCTGGAACTCAAGCTGTGTACCTCCTGTCCGATGGAAGGCCTGATCAGGTAGAGGGCCATATGCTGGACATAGAACAGTACAGCCATGGGCGGAAATCCTGTGGGGGGGGGACGGAGGGAGGCACGTCCCCTCCATGCTTTGCGAGGTGGGGGACAATTCCCCCCATGTTGTGTAATCCGGACTTTATCAGAAGCTTTCTGATCGGCCCATTCGCGGAGCCTTTCAGCGCCCGGTGTGCCTTAAAATCAAACTGCTGCATCGAGGCGATCGAGGCTCCCGATGTTGAAGGCCCCGCCGGCCGATGAAAGGCCCCGTGAACGGGCCGATTCAAGCCCCACGATTTGGGGCGGAGGAAGCTGCTGTTGCTGGGGTTCAGAGTCAGTCACCAACCAGGTCAGCTCCCGATGTTACCATCCACAGGGCTCACGGCCGAAGCCTCGCGTGTGTGCGCATGCGTGCGCGCGACCGCCAAGAAATTGTGTATCCCCCCCATGTTTTGATAGAGATTTCCGTGCCTGAGTACAGCACGGGAACAGGCCCTTTGGCCCACAATGTCCATGCCGAACATGATGCCAACTTAAGCTAATCTCCTCTATCTACATATCCATCCCCCAGGTGCCTAACTAAAAACATGTCACTATCGTATCTGCCTTCACCACTACTGCCAGCAAATTTCAGATAGGTTGCTTCAGTTGTTATCAGCCAAACATCCCACCAACAACTAGAGAGCAGTCCTGAGCTATTATCCTTCTCATTGAAGACCCTCAAACTATCTTTACTTGGACTTTACTGGACTTTATCTTGCACAAAACGTTACATTCTATATCCTGTATCTGTACACTGTGGATGGCTCGATTGTAATCATATATAGTTTTTCCGCTGACTGGTTAGAACTCAACAAAAAGCTTTTCACTGTACCTTGGCACACGTGACAATAAATTAAACTAAATTAAACTAAACTAAACCCACCACTCTCTATGTAAAGAAACTCTGGCCCTGCACTTCTCCGTTAAACTTTGTCCCTCTCATCTTAAAGCTATGCCCTCTAGTCTTTGACATTTCCACCCTGGGGGAAAAGGTCACATGAAAATGTCACATTGTTAGTGAAATATAACCTTCAGGTATGGGTGCCTCTTCATTGTTACATGTCTTTCCAAATGTCCCGTGACTTTACCCAACTTCACAGCAGAGGTCCCTTCATAGTTAGTGGAGATTAACTAATCCCAGCAAAATGAATGATTCTCCCATTCCTTAAACCAATTCCCCGATCAAGCTCCATGTTTGAATAAAGTCACCTCTCATTCTGCTCAATTTCAAAGAATGCAAACCCAAACTGCCCAGCTCAGCAGGACTTACCTTTAATATTTTGTGTATTTTCACCCCTCTATTGACAGCTCTACCTTATCTCTGCCTAAATTATACCCTACCATTCTCTGATATTTCCAGTAGTGGGAGAGTCTGGGACCAGAGAGCACAGCCTCAGAATAAAAGGACATACTTTTAAGAATGGAGATGAAGAGGAATTTCTTTAGCCAGAGAGTGGTGAATCTGTGGAATTCATTGGAATATGTGAAATCTGTGGACTGCTGTGGAGGCCAATTTAATGGGTATTTTTAAAGCATAGATTTTTATGTTCTTGATTAGCAGGGGCATCAAAAGTTACGGGCAGAAGGCAGGAGATGGGGATGAGCGGGAAAGATAGATCATCCGTGATCAAATGGTGAAGCAGACTCGATGGGCCAAATGACTTAATTCTACTCCTAATGCTGCCTTGAACTCTCCATTGATTTAACTGCTTTGACCAAGCTTTTAGTTTGCCTGCCTTTGTCAGCTCCGAATCCACATTTATATTCTGAACTGCAAAATCTTTTTATGCTTTCAAGGGGTCATATAAATGTGAGTAGTTCTTTCCCAGGAGAGAGCTTAAATGTGAAATGTTTACATTTACAAATGGTGTAATAAAAACTCTTCACTAATTGTTCACGTAATGAAAATCCAAATACTGAAAGTGTAAATGAGAGATTGGGAGCCTGTGTTCTGGGAATCAAAGGTGAGATTTTTGTTCTTGAATCTTCCCCAGTTTATTTCTGCCTGAGCTCCTGGCTGGTTAGTAGAGCTGATTAGAAAAAGGTAGCTTATGGATATCTCCCCTCCATCCCCCCTTTTCACCAGGTCCTGTTCTGGAACGTGGTTAAGCAGCAGACTTGATGATAGTATATAAATGATGAGAGATGTAGGAAAGAACTGCCGATGCTGGTTTAAATCAAAGGTAAACACAAAATGCTGGAGTAACTCAGCGGGACAGGCAGCATCTTTGGAGAGAAGGAATGGGTGACGTTTCGGGTCGAGACCCTTCTTCTAACTGATGTCAGGAGAGTGGGCGGTACAGAGATAAAAGGTAGTCGGAGACAGTAAGACTGGTAGGAGAACTGGGAAGGGGAAGGGGACGGAGAGAGAGGAAAAGCAAGTGAGAGAAGTTAGAGAAGTCAATGTTCATACCACTGGGGTGTAAGCTACCCAAGTGAAATATGAGGTGCTCTTCCTCCAATTTGTGCTGGGCCTCACTCATAAATTATGAGACTTATGTCAATCTCTTCTTTTCTACTCTTTTCTTCCTTATTCCTGTTTTGCTATTAAATAAAAAAATAAGAAGTTGTATATGAAATGTAATATGTCAACAAGTATTAGGCACTGAGGTACCGCAATATTGTACTAACTTCTAACAAAAAACAAAAAAAAAATTAAGAGGCATATGGTTTCCCAACCTAGGGTAAATGTACCCAGGGTGTAAATTTCGCCTACCCAGGGGGTAAATTTGTTGATTCTGGATTTGTACATATTTTGTCTCATTGACTGACTGTGTTTGGTTCTGGTATACCGGTATCTGTTCATCATTAGTAGTTCATAAATAAGTGAAATAACATTGTTATGTTCTATTAAAGTTGCCTGGGGCAAATGGGACGAAAAAGGTTGGGATCCCTGGGGTAGTCCGCCAGAACCTTTCCCCTGTTGCATCGACCCCGCACGTACTAACTTCAACCTTGGAGATGAGACCCATAGTAAACTTGATGTGATATTTTAACATTAAAGCTAATTGTCGATATTTATTTATTTTTTCCAAAACAGCATCCACAAAGCATATTTGCACAGGTGTTGCTTGCTCATCCTGTCCCCATCCATTCCGTTGCATTTAACTGCGACGACGTTGAAGCCAACAAATTTCTATACGATCTTTCTGAGAAGACAGGTGGACGGTTCCATTCCTACAGCTGTGAAATCAGCGAGGCCAATAATCCCGCACCGTTTGTGGTAAGGAATTTCAAAGGGAGATGAATGTTTAAGAAATATTCCAGAAGGACCAAATAGATTGTTACCACACAGTATTTCATTTAGAATAGCTTGCATTTATATTGTGTGGTTAATATATATATGAGGCTCATACGATCATACGATATAGGAGCAGAAATAGACCATTCGGCCCATTGAGTTTGTTCTGCCATTTGATCATGGCTGATCTATTTTTCCCTCTCAACCCTATTCTCCTGCCTTTCCCCCAAAACTTTTGACACCCTTACTAATCAATAAAAATACCCAAATGACTTGGCCTCCACAGTCGTCTTTGGCAATGAATTACACAGATTCACCACCCTCTGGCTAAAGAAATTCCTTCTTATATCCATTCTAAGGGTATGTCCTTTTATTCTGAGGCTGTGTCCTCTGGTCCTAAACTCTCCCAGCTGCTGGGAACATTCACGCTCACTCTATCTAGGCCTTTCATTATTCAGGTTTCAATGAGATTTCCATGGTGCTTCACAGGAAAGTAATCGGATCGAATAAGGAATTGAGTCACATAGAGCATAGCAGCGTAGTCGATAAATTATTGGAAGAGTATCCAGAATCCTGGGCTATTAAAATGAGGTTGAAGTTCAAATCCCATCAAGGCAGGTATATGGGACTAGGGGAGAATACGTGTTCGGCACGGACTAGAAGGGTCGAGATGGCCTGTTTCCGTGCTGTAATTGTTATATTATATGGTTATAAGGCAGATGGGGATTTAAAATCCAGTGTTAAATAAAACTGGAATCAGCAGGATACAAAGGATACAAGGACATTTATTGTCACATACACCAATTGGTGAAGTGAAATTTGTCTTGCCATGCAGCACACAGATAAAAATAAGACACAACATTAAAGAATTTAACAATAAACATAAAAACATCCCCCCACAATGGTTCCCACTGTGAGGGAAGGCACAAAGTCCAGTCCCCATCCCCATGTCCACCAATAGTCGAGCCTATTGAGGCCTCCGCAGTCGCCGCTACGGGGGCCGATGTTACAGGCCCTTTTTCGCCGGGTGATGGCGCTCCAGCGTCGGGAGAATCCTCTCAGCGGCTTGGGATGCCAGGAACGGCCGCTTCCTTACCGGAGACCGCGGCGTCCGAAGCCGGCAGGCCGCGCTGGACGGAACTCCACCACTGGCGATCCCGGTGAGAGATCCCAGGCTCCCGATGTTAAAGTTCAGCGCCGCCGCCCGCGGCTGGCCGCTCCACAGTCCCGCAGCTCCGCGATGTTCACTCAGCATTCCAGCATGGCGACCCGGGCAAGGCTTCGCCCGCTCCGCGATAGCGCTCCAGCGCTGCGCCGCCGCCGAAGCCGAGGTTCTGGGCGGTCCCCACAGGAAACCAATGAAACAGTCCCCTCAGGAGTGACCATGAAACCATTGAAATGTAGAAGCTAGACACAAAATGCTGGAGTAACTCAGCGGGACAGGCAGCATCTCTCGATAGAAGGAACGGGTGACGTTTCAGGTCGAGATCCTTCTTCAGACTGGTTAGGGACATGGGAAACAAGAGATATAGACCATGATGTAGATAGATAAAGAATAATGAATAAAAGATATGCAAAAAAGTAACGTTGATAAAGGAAACAAGCCATTGTTAGCTGTTTGTTCGGTGAAAATGAGAAGCTGGTGCGACTTGGGTGGGGGAGGGATAGAGAGAGAGTGAATACTGGGGCTACCTGAAGTGAGAGAAATCAATATTCATATCACTGGGCTGTAAGTTGCTAAAGCGAAATTTGCATTATCTAGTTCACCTAATCGCCTTTGAGGAAGGAAATCTCTTCCCTCAGCTGGTTTAGCCATGTGCAATTCCAGACCCACAGTTATGTGGTTGCCTCTTAATTGCATTGGGAAATGGACCAGCAAACCACTCAGTTCAGGGGCATTGAGGCTTGCCCTACTGATTTCCTGTATATAAGTTCATAAGTGATAGGAGCAGAATTAGGCCATTCAGCCCACCAAGTCTACTCCTCCACTTAATCATGGCTGATCTATCTTTCCCTCTCAACCCCATTCTCTTGCCTTTATAGAATATTGCTGTGTTCATTTGAAAAAAAGCTTTTCACTATACCTTGGTACACATGCCAGTAAACTGAACTAAATGATGAATTTGAATTTTGTTTCAGCCAGCAGAAGTTATTGTTCATGCAAATGTATTCATTTGAAATCTTCAGAGTGAAGACATCTGCCTGCTGAAGAAGGAAATTGAGATGGGAAAGAAAGATTTGGGGAAGGTGGAGAAGCTACATGCAGAATGTATAATGCTGGACTGGTATCATAACTGTGAAGAACCTAGACCAACCAATAAGTACGTTCATTTGGCTTTGCAAGCATCTTTTCAGCATCTTAACAGTGGTTTAGTTTAGAGATACAGCGCGGACACAGGCCCTTCGGACCACCCAATCCGCACCGACCAGCGATCCCCACACATCCTACACATAAAAGAGACAATCTACATTTATACTAAGCCAATTAACCTACAAACCTGGACGTCTTTAGAGTGTTGGAAGAATGATAACTATCCCTTGGCTGTCAAATTGCCCTGCTATTAATTGTGTGCCAAAACCATGAATGGTATACGGTTTTGGTCTCCTCATCCAAGAAAAGACGTGTTTGACAAAGATGAAGTATAGTGAAGATTTACGAGACTGGTTCTATGGATAACGAGTTTTGCAGTATGGGGAGTTGTAGTAGTCTGGCAATATGCTCTACATCAGACAAGAATAATAGGAGATCTCATTGAAACCTACAAAATGGTTTCAAGGCTTAACAGACTAGATACACGAATGATACTTCCATTGGCTGAGAAGTCTAGAACCAGAGGTCGCAACCCCAGAATAAGCAGTAAGAATTTAGGACTGAAATGGGGAGACATTTCTGCTTTGAAATTCTCCACCTCAGTCATTGAGTTCATTTGACAGGGAGAGTGATGGTTTTCTGAGTGTTAAGGTAATCATGGCAGAGGGACATAGTACAGGCAAATGCCCTGGAGGTAAGGATCATGTGACCCATGACCTACTCCTGCACCTATGTGTTATGTTTTTATATTCTTAAGACAGTTCAGGATCACTAATACATTTTGGAATTATCTTGAAGTTGTGAAGAACATTATCTAAACACAATCTCTTCTTGGGCACCCTCTCGTGTAAGCTTTTGTAGAATTGATTGGAACTCTTTAACCTTAATCGTTAGACTTTTAGAGATAGAGTGTGGAAACAGGCCCTTAGGACCACGAGGTTATACCGACCAGTGATCGCCTCGCACATTGACACTATCCTACACACTAGGGACAATTTACACTTTTACCAAAGCTAATAAACCTCCAAACCTGTACGTCTTTGGAGTGTCAGAGGAAACCAGAGCACCCGGAGAAAACCCACACCGGTCACAGAGAGAACGTACAAAGTCTGTACAGACAGCACCCGTAGTCAGGATCGAACTCGGGTCTCTGGCACTGTAAGAAACATAGAAACATAGAAAATAGGTGCAGGAGTAGGCCATTCGGCCCTTCGAGCCTGCACCGCCATTCAATATGATCATGGCTGATCATCCAACTCAGTACCCTGTACCTGCCTTCTCTCCATACCCCCTGATCCCTTTAGCCACAAGGGCCACATCTAACTCCCTCTTAAACATAGCCAATGAACTGGCCTCAACTACCTTCTGTGGCAGATAATTCCACAGATTCACCACACTCTGTGTGAAATTTTTTTCTTCTCATCTCGGCCCTAAAAGACTTCCCCCTTATCCTTAAACTGTGACCCCTTGTTCTGGACTTCCCCAACATCGGGAACAATCTTCCTGCATCTAGCCTGTCCAACCCCTTAAGAATTTTGTAAGTTTCTATAAGGCAGCAACTGTACTGCAGAGTGATTGAATAATTGCATTTTAAATGAGTTAGATACACCATCAGAATCCAAGTTCTAATGCAACTGCTTTCAAAACCCTTTGTATGGCATTGTACAGTCTTCACACAGACTTATTGCTGATGTAATGAGCATCAAATTAACTTGCTTGGGTATCAAGTTAATCCTTCTTACATTTTCTAGTTTTAACCAACCTGATCATCAATATTATTCTGTTCCGAATAAGATCTAAAGTTTTCAGATTTCAGATTCAGATTCAAACTTTATTGTCATTGTGCAGTGTATAGTACAGAGACAACAAAATGCAGTTAGCGTCTCCCCAGAAGAGCGAACATAGAATATGAGCAATAAATATATATATATATATACGTCCAGTACTTTAGATTTGACAGACTGCTCTATTTGCCTTTCTCCAGTGTTGCTGTTGACATCAAGAGGCCAGCCTGGAACAACAACACAGCCCAAGTCCATTCCTTAGACACCACAGGCCCTGTGAGACCCAGTTCAGTTTTGGATTGGATCCCTGCCACACACAGAAAACACAGGGACGGATACTACACCTACAGTTTAAATACCGCCAATAAATCAAAGGAACTCCACAAGAAGAAAGTCCTACTTGCAGGTAAGAATCTACTTCAGTAAGTTCATAAGGTCATAAATGATAGGAGTAGAATAAGACCACTCAGCCCATCAAGTCTACTCCACCATTCAATCATGGCTGATCTATCTCTCCCTCCTAACCCCATTCTCCTGCCTTCTCCCCATAACCCCTGACACTTGTCCTAATCAAGAATCTATTTGTCATTGCTTTAAAAATGTCCATTGACGGCCTTCACAACCTTCCGTGACGGTGAATTCCACAGATTTACCACCCTCTGAATAAAGAAATTCCTCTTCGTCTTCTTCCTAAAGCAACGTCCTTCAATTCGGAGGCTATGACCCCTGGTAAAATTCCAGCATTCATTTCCCTTACAACGTATTAGGACAAGGGATAGTACTTTAGTCTCTGCCCACATTGTTGTAACAGTGCCCATTCATGGAAGGCAGCACTATTCTGCTTTCACAAGTATGAGATATTGAACTAATTTTCATTTGTAAGTAATTCCGTACATTTGAATTTTAACTACCATTGTATAATTAATAGCAGGAAACATATTAGCCCAAATTTGCTGTTGGCATCTCCATGCAAAGGAAAAGCAATGTTAACTAAATGTTCCGAGCTTTGTAGATCTGTGGTCAAGCAGACACAAAGTGCTGGAGTAACTCAGCAAGTCAGGCAGCATCTCTGGAGAAAAAGGACGGATGGAAGATGTTTTGGGTCAGAACGTTTGAAGAAGGGTTCCGACCCGAAACGTCAACCATCCATACTTTTTCTCCAGAGATGCTGCCTGACCTTGGATGAACTTTGAGATCCGCACTCTCCTGAAGTCCAGACACAGGGCATTCACCTCCGATGATACAGTGGCCTACATGAAGACCAGATACGACCTTGGTAAGGCCATCAAAAAGGCCAAAAGGGACTTCTGCTCCAAACTGGAGGATGAGACAGATGTTCGGCAGCTGTGGCAGGGTCTGAATGCAATCACCTCCTACAAGGCAAAACCAGGAGGCAGCTCGAATGCCGGTGTAACATCACTCCCTGACGAGCTCAATGCGTTTTACGCACGCTTTGACAGGGAACATACTGATGTGCCTTCCCGATCCCCCATTCGCTGCGATGGCATTTCAGTCTCAGTCACAGAGGCCGATGTCAGGAAATCCTTCAGGGGGGTGAACCCCCGAAAAGCACCTGGTCCTGATGATATACCCGGTCGTGTTCTAAAAACCTGTGCGGACCAACTGGCGGAAGTTTTTACGGACATTTTCAACCTCTCACTTCTGAGGTCTGAGGTCCCCACCTGCTTTAAAAGGGCATCAATTATACCGGTGCCCAAGAAGAGTAAGGTGACGTGCCTCAATGACTATCGACCAGTGGCACTAACGCCGGTGGTGATGAAGTGCTTTGAGAGGTTGATCATGGAGCAAATCAACTCCTACATCGACAAAAACCTGGACCCACTGCAGTTCGCGTACCGCCACAACAGATCAACGGTGGTTGCAATCTCGCTGGCCCTCCACTCCGCACTGGACCACTTGGACAATAAAAACTCATATGTCAGGCTGTTATTCATTGATTACAGCTCGGCATTTAACACAATCATCCCCTCCAAACTGGTTACCAAACTCGCAGAACTAGGTCTCTGCGCATCCCTCTGCAACTGGATCCTTGACTTCCTCGTCCACAGACCACAGTCTGTTCGTATTGGTGGAAATGTGTCAGCCTCAATAACAATCAGCACGGGAGCACCTTAAGGCTGCGTGCTCAGCCCCCTGCTGTACTCACTCTATACCCATGACTGCGTAGCGAACCACAGTGCGAACTCCATCATCAAGTTCGCTGACGACACCACTATTGTGGGGCGTATCACTGATGGGGATGAGTCAGAGTACAGAAGAGAGATCGAGCAACTGTCCATATGGTGCCAGCGCAATAACCTGGCCCTCAACACCAGCAAAACCAAGGAACTGATTGTGGACTTTGGAAGGAGTAGGAGGGGGACCCACAGCCCCATTTATATCAACGGGTCGATGGTTGAAAGGGTCAAGAGCTTCAAATTCCTGGGCGTGCACATCTCTGAAGATCTTTCCTGGTCCGAGAACACTAATGCAATCATCAAAAAAGCACATCAGCGCCTCTACTTTCTGAGAAGATTACGGAGAGTCGGATTGTCAAGGAAGACTCTCTCTAACTTCTACAGGTGCACAGTAGAGAGCATGCTGACCGGTTGAATCGTGGCTTGGTTCGGCAATTTGAGCGCCCTGGAGAGGAAAAGACTACAAAAAGTAGTAAACACTGCCCAGTCCATCATCGGCTCCGACCTTCCTTCCATCGAGGGGACTTATCGCAGTCGCTGCCTCAAAAAGGCTGGCAGTATCATCAAAGACCCACACCATCCTGGCCACACACTCATCTCCCTGCTACCTTCAGGTAGAAGGTACAGGAGCCTGAAGACTGCAACAACCAGGTTCAGGAATAGTTACTTCCCCTCAGCCATCAGGCTATTAAACCTGGCTCGGACAAAACTCTGATTATTACCAACCACTTTCTGTTATTTGCACTATCAGTTTATTTATTCATGTATGTATATATTTATATCATGGTATATGGACACATTTATCTGTTTTGTAGTAAATGCCTACTATTTTCTGTGTGCTTAAGCAAAGCAAGAATTTCATTGTCCTATACAGGGACACATGACAATAAACTCACTTGAACTTGAACTTGAACTTGACCCGCTGAGTTACTCCATCGCTTTTTAAGTATAAACCAGCATCTGCAGTCCCTTTCTACACATTCGATCTCTGGTAATTCTGCTGAACCAAATTAATTTATATTTATTGCACTTAAAAAATAGGATAACCAATTACATACAATTCATTGAATAGAAACAGATTTAGGTTTAGGTCTAGATTTAGTATTATTCCATGTGATCAATACCAGTACTTATTCTCCACACAAGCCAACTCCCACACGTCTTAACCTAAACCGAAGGGCATAACCCTTCATTCCTTCCTCCTGAATGTGGTTATTTAACATAGCTGAGTCACACTTGCAATGGCAACACAGTGCTATTACTGTTTCTGCTTCTTCACAGCACACACAAATTCTAGCCTGCTTCGGAGTTTGACCAACGGTGGGAAAATTGATGAGAATTTGTTGGATGAATGGATGCTTCCGGAAAACAAGGAACTGTTTGTGAATAATTACAACAAGGAACTGGAGGTCCTGAATGGTAAGTTAACGAATTTGATTTTGCAGCTAGATGGAAATTGGTTAGTTTAGTTTAGTTTAGAGATACAGCCCAGAAACAGGCCTTTGGGCCCACTGGGTCCGTGCTGACCAGCGATCCCCACATATTAACACAAGCCTACACACACTAGGGACAATTTTTACCAAGGCAATTTACCTACATACCTCTACGTCTTTGGAGTGTAGGAGGAAACCGAAGATCTTGGAGAAAACCCGAACGTACAAACTCCATACAGACAGCACCCTAAGTTGGGATCGAACCCAGGTCTCCGGTGCTGCAAGTGCTGTAAGGCAGCAACTCTACCATCTGCGCCACCGTGCCGCCCATTCTATTGCTCGATTGCAAACATTTTTGTCCTCGGTACAACTCAGGAACACATTCGAGTGGTTGAGGAACTGCCATACGTTGTGTACAGGTCATGAGAAACACTGGAGTTTAAATGAAAAGGGGTCATTACATCCAGAAATCTAATGTAGGGCTAAAATAACGCTCATCCGCCAGTGATGTTAATAAACCAAGATTTCAGCTATATGTTCTTGATGAGTCAGCCTTTCTCTCAGGAATTCCCATTTCAGAAAATGAAACCTTTGGAAAAAATGTGAGAAGCATAAGATTAATTTAAGTTTCAGCTTCTTTCCCTCTGTTATCTGAGTTCTGAACAGTTCTCCAAAAAGCTAGGATATAGTCAATCAAGCCAGATCTTCCAATCAGCCTCATTGCGGACATTGGACTTTTTTTCTGTGACTAATGCTACAATGCTAATTCTACCCACTGGGATTTTTCCCTTTGGTCCAGCTGTTTTGTATGGCTTGATTGTATTCAGGTATAGTTTAACCTTGGATAACAGGCAAATAAAAACAGTACACATAATAATAATAATAAAGCAAACCAAATCCATTTTTTTTCACCAAACGTCAGCAATGAAAACTATCTGTAAAGGATTATTGTTGGAATTCTTCTCCATGCTGCCTCTGGCAGTTGAATCTCTCCTTTGTTTCTTGGCAGCGAGATTTGAACATTGTATTCAAGTTGAGGTCTGGCTTGGTCATTGTGCTGCTTTATTGGACTTTCCTCTGACTTGTGTCCTGCTGTTTGAGTAATGAACTCTTAAATGGCCCCACAAAGCCACTGTTGATGAGACAGATTTCAGTCCATTATAGAAAACAAATACATAGTTTAGAACAGCACGGGAATAGGCCCTTTGCCCCATGATGTCAACACTGACCATGGTGCCAAGTTAAACTAATCCTAGTTGCCTGCACATGGTCTCTGTTCCTCTATTTGGTGGGCGGCGCGACTTTCGTCAGCAGCGGCCTCTGCAGTCCGTCTGCGTTTTTATTATTTTATGTCTATGTTTTTATGTAGTTTTTGTTATTTTTGTTGGGGTATGTGTGTGGGGGGGTGGGGGTGGCGTGGTGGGTGGGGGGGGGGGTTGTGGGTAACTTTTAAATCTCTCCCTGCACGGGAGACCGGACCTTTTCTTTGTCGGGTCTCCGTTGTCGTTGGGGCTGCAACGAGGAGCGGCCTCCAACAGGAAGACCGGGGGCTGTGGTGCCGACTACTCACCTCACCGTCGCGGAGCTGGCCGAGTCCAGAGCGGGTGGAGCTGTGGTGGACGCTGCTGCGGCCCGACCTCCGGAGATTCGGTGGCTGCAACTGCGGGTTTGGCGGACGGCGGCACCAGGAGCCTGCGGGTCCCTGGAGGGAGACCGCTTTTCAGGACTCCCGCAACGGCGACTTCTCCCGCCCGAGTTGCGGGGTTGAAGAGCACCTGGAGCGGGGCCTTACATCATCGCCCCGCGCAGCTTGGAATGGCCGCGGGACTCTGCGAGCGCACGCCGGGGGCTCTAACACCAAGAACCCGGTGTGCGACCTTGCATCACCCAGCGTGGCTTTAATGGCCGCGGGACAATCGCCATCGCCAGCCGGGGGCTTTGACTTTGACTCTGACATCGGGGGAGAGAGTGCAGTGGAGAGATAAGTTTTTTTGGCCTTCCATCACAGCAATGTGATGGATGTTTATGTAAATTATGTTGTGTCTTGGGTCTATTTGTTTGTAATGTATGGCTGCAGAAACGACATTTCGTTTGGACCTCAAGGGGTCCAAATGACAATAAATTGAATTGTATTGTATTGTATTGTTGTATTGTATTCCCTACTTGTTCATGTATCTGTCGAAATGTCTCGTAAACACTGCTGTTGTTTTTGCTTCTATCACTTCCCCTGGCTGCACATTCCAGCCACTAAGCATTCTATGAATTAAAAAAAGTACAGGGCCTGTCCCACGAGCATGCGACTTCATGCGGCAAGCGCGACCTAACATGGTCGCTTGAGCCATACGGCCTCGCGGGGCCGGTCCCACTTCGATCGCCGGAGCCGTATGGAGTTGTGCGGAGCTGGTCCCGACATCGCGCGGGGCTCCGAAAAACTGACCGTGTTTAAAAATTCCGCGCGGCAACGGCCTGCCGGCCCGCAGCCGCCTCGACGTCGTGTCACTCACTCGACCTCCGCGCGGCTCCCGCTTCTGGTTTGGTCGCGCTTGCCGCATGGAATCGCATGCTCGTGGGACAGGCCCTTAACTTGCAAATCACTTTTAAACTTTCCCCGTCTAACCTTAAAGCTATGCCTTCTAACATTTAACACCTGGGAAAATAAATATCTCTTACTATCTATTCTATCAACGCCTCATAATTTATTTACTTCCATCAGGTCAGCCCTCCAACACTTTAGAAAATCAATTCAAGTTTGTCTAGGCAAGTGGGCAGCATAGCGGTAGAGTTGCTGCCTTGCAGCGCCAGAGACCCGGTTCGATCCTGACTATGGGTGCTGTCTGTACGGAGTTTGTACATTTTGCCAGTGTCCGTGTGGGTTTTCCCCAGAGATCTTCGGTTTCCTCCCACACTTCAAAGATGTACAGGATTGTAGGTTAATTGGCTTGGGTTTGTACACTTGGTATAAGTGTATATTGTCTCTAGTGTGTGCAGGCTTGTGTTGGCGTGCGGGGATCGCTGGACGGCGTGGACTCGGTGGGCCGAAGGGCCTGTTTCCGTGCTGTATCTCTAAAACGAAAAACTAAACCAATCCAGGCAACATCATGGTGAATCTCTTCTCCACCTGCCCCAAAGCCTCCACATCCTTGCTGTAGTGTGACGACCAGAACTGCACATAATACTCCAAATGTCTCATCAAAGTTTGATACGGCTCCAAAATGACTTGCTAACATTTAGTCTGGATGCCCTACCTGATAACGGCAAGCGTGCCATATGCATTCTTTACCACCTTATCCACCTGTGTTGCTACTTTCATGGAGCTAAACAAAATGAGTGTTCAATACTGCAACAACAACTGATGCCTGTCCGTTAATTCATGATTGACAGTGCTAAACACACTAAGGCTAAACACATCTGTGGCTGTGTGTTCTACCTTGTTTGACTTCTGAAGTTTGATTACACCCACCTCAAGTAGGTGCAGCTTACGCAATAAAACGTTTGTTTTTCGGGCTGAGGAACGATTTCTGGGAAAATAATTTTTGTATTTTATTTAAAATTTACACGGTGCTACACAGTAGAGTTTACAAGCTAAACGTGAGAATGAATGTATTTGAAAATCCTCAGTAAAATCTTTATCTTCACTTTTCACGCTTTTCCTCACAGGCCTTAGTTTGTCAGCAGTTTCACCCAAAAAAACAAGAAGACAAGTTGATAAGTAAGTGAAAAATAATCACATGGCCAACAAAATGTTGTAGCATAATTCTTTGAATGATCATTATTTTTCATTGCAACAGTTACTTTAATATCAACGATATCTAAATGTTATTCCAGCACTTTGCATATATCTTCGATATGGACCTGGGAGTTTACTAAGTGTAGCTAACGTACCTCAGAGGAACTTCCTAGTTTACTTATTTGTACCTCTGGTAAAGAACAAGTCCCACCACACGAAGAATAAGTTGTTAGCAAATACGAGGGTGTGTTCACTTAAGGGCCTGTCCCACCAGCATGCGATTGCATGCGTCTACCGCGACCAAACGTGGTCGCTTGAAGCGTATGGCCTCGCGGGGCCGGTCCCGCTTCGATCGGCGGAGGCTTATGGAGTTGTGCGGGGATGGTCCCAACATCGCGCGGGGCTCCAAATATCTTGCACTGTCTGAAAATTCCGCACGTCTACGGCCTGTCGGCCCGCAACCGTATTGAGGCCGTACGCAGCGCCTCGATGGCCGTACGCAGCGTCTTGACGGCGTACGCCTAGCGCGTGCCGTTGCACGATGATGTCACTGCCCGACGCCGTGCGACGTCCAAATTCAGTCAGCTCGCCTCCTGCCCAGCTGATTGGTGAGTTTGACATAAATTACGTCACGCGCGAACTTTACGCGTACTTACCGCGTACTTAGCGCGTACTTACCGCAAACTCAGCGCGAACTCCGCTTCCGTTTGATCGCGCTAGACGCATGCAATCGCATGCTGGTGGGACAGGCCCTTTACACTTAAACTATATTCTAGCTGAAGTTTAATTTATTACAATACCGGATATGTGATTTGAAGTTGTAATAAAATGCAACATTCTTTGTTGATTATTTATAGCTCTCCAGATGTGTCTTCAGCTCAGTGGCTGAAGACAAATAGCCTGACTGCCAAGCGACTGACAATAATGGATGCTCTTGCCCCAACCGCTGTCCCTCAAACCGCCAAGTACGTCCCAGTCTTGGACAAGTATATTGTATCTAAGGTGTTTGATGAGGTGAGAGCTCAACCCTCCCATATCCATGGGACTTAGATGCTGGGGAAAGTCTGGGAGATGTTTTGTCTTGTGATGTTTCTCATTCTCATTCCTCGCTCCAGCAAGCGTCACTTGGTTGCTAAAATGGAGTAGTGTTTGACCTGATATAATTAGTTTAGTTTACCTTAGAGACCCAGCGCGCAAACAGGCCCTTTAGGCGTACTGAGTCCGCACCGACCAGAGATCCCCACACACTAACGCTATCCTACACACATCAGGGGCAATTTACATTTATACCAAGCCAATTAATCTACCAACCTGTACATGTTTAGAGTGTAGGAGGAAAACGAAAATCACGGAGAAAACCCACGCAGGTCATGGGGAGAAAATAGACAATAGATGCAGGAGTAGGCCATTTAGCCCTTTGAGCCAGCACCGCCATTCAATGTGATCATGGCTGATCATCCACAATCCTGGCTTCTCCCCATATCCCTTGACTCCGCTATCTTTAAGAGCTCTGTCTAGCTCTCTCTTGAAAGCATCCAGATAACCAGTCTCCTCCTGCAGAGAATTCCACAGACTCACAACTCTGTGTGAGAAAGTTTTTCCTTATCTCTGTTCCAAATGGCTTACCCTTTATTCTTAAACTGTGGCCCCTGGTCGGGTCGACTCCCCCAACATCGGAAACATGTTTCCTGCCTCTAGTGTGTCCAAAACCCTTAATAATCTTAAATGTTTCATTAAGATTCCCTCTCATTCTTCTAAATTCCAGAGTGTACAAGCCCAGCCGCTCCATTCTATCAACATATGACAGTCCCGCCATCCCGGGAATTAACCTGGTGAACCTACGCTGCACTCCCTCAATGGCCTATTCCTGCACCTGCTTCTATGTTTCTATGTCACCCATTCCTTCTCTCCAGAGATGCTGCTTGTCCCACTTCAGCACTTTGTGTCTTTTCTTGGATGTTAACATGTTGTCCAAGCTGGTCTCTTATGCTTCAGTTTATCAAAAACTCAGCTGTGCGAATCCTACTCAAGGCTATTGCAAGACTTATTCACCATCTCAGCCAGTCTTGCTGAGTTACAGTACTTTCACTCCAACTCCACCAATACGTCTTGGTTTGTCTAGAGGCTAGAGCAGTGAATGACCCTGAAGCAATGCTGCAGGTACAGAGTTGAGAACATGCCCAAAGAGAGAAATGCACATTATAGACAGTCGTAGGGGAGTGTTTTATATTTGCATGAGTGAGGAGGAGATTATATGGTGCCTCTGCATTACAAGATTGAGTATTGAAATGATATATAGTCAATGTTCAAGTCCACGAGAGCTTGATAATATATTAGTTACAGACCTGGTGCGTCTACTTGAATGCCCAGGAGCAAAGAAGACGGCAAAATGTGGTGAGCACTGCCCAGTCCATCACGGGTTCTGACCACCCCACCACCGAAGGTATTTACAGGAGTTGCTGCCTCAAAATATATAAATGACGTGTATATAAACATCACTCATTCCTTCTCTCCAGAAGTGCTGCCTGTCCCACTGAGTTACTCCAACGTTTTGTGTCTATCTTTTTATATATACATTGAAGGGTCTCGACCCGAAACGTCACGCATTCCTTCTCTCCGGAGATGCTGCCTGTCCCACTGAGTTACTCCAGCATTTTGTTCCTACCTTCGATTTAAACCAACATTTGCAGTTCTTTCCTGCATATTCTATATATAAATATATATATATGCACCCACACACACAAAAATATATAAAGCTTATTTTTAATTTATTATATTGTTTATAGAGGACTATATATACTCTGTTGTGCTGCTGCAAGTAAGAATTTCATTGTTCTGTTTGGTGACATATCAATATAATACTCTTGACTGGAGTTCACTCGATTTGCAATTCCTGTTTTTATATTAAAACAAAAAGAATAGAAAAGAGAATACTAGAATTTTTTACTAGAATGTTGCCTGGGTTTCAACAACTGAGTTACAGAGATAGGTTGAATAAGTTAGGTCTTTATTCTCTGGAGCGCAGAAGGTTAAGGGGGGACTTGATAGAGGTCTTTAAAATGATGAGAGGGATAGACAGAGTTGATGTGATCAAGCTTTTCCCTTTGAGAATAGGGAAGATTCAAACAAGAGGACATGACTTCAGAATTAAGGGACAGAAGTTTAGGGGTAACATGAGGGGGAACTTCTTTACTCAGAGAGTGGTAGCGGTGTGGAATGAGCTTCCAGTGGAAGTGGTGGCGGCAGGTTCATTGGTATCATTTAAGAATAAATTGGATAGGCATATGGATGAGAAGGGAATGGAGGGTTATGGTATGAGTGCAGGCAGGTGGGACTAAGGGAAAAAAATTGTTCGGCGCGGACTTGTAGGGCCGAGATGGCCTGTTTCCGTGCTGTCATTGTTATATGGTTATATGGTTAATAATTTGTGAGTGACTTTGAACTGACATTTATTCTGTTGATATTTCTTTAAAAATGATGATTGTACTTTGGGTATATTGCAGTCTAATATAATTTCCATTTTATTCCAGGTGTTACCTCTAGCTCACGTCAGCAACAGCAAGAAGCAAATCACTCTTATCAATCCACTGGCTGTGAATCTGGGAGACTACAAAGTAAGGCTTCGCCAAGCCATCCAGACTTATGAAAGGTAAGTAGGCACCGAGTCAGATGCAATTGCTTGTATATTGAAGTGTTCACATTTCCTTTCATTAGCAACTAAAGAAACATGTTCCGCCCATTGCAGTTCATTATTCTCAAGGACAGCTCACATCGATTCATCTTTTTTTGATATTGAATCAGCGATCGATCCTTGCTCTATCTTTCAACACCAGCAGCCATCTGCAAATCTTAGTGGGAATGCACTGTTTAAAACCAGGAGATATGTTTAGCTCAAAGAATTGGAGACACAAGAAACGACAGGAACTTAGCGGGTCAGGCAGCATGTATGGAGGGAATGGACAGGTGACGTCTCGGGTGGGACCTGTCTTCAGATTCACAGATGATGTTTTAGATTGAGATCTTCATCAGTTTGAAGAAGAGTCCTGACATGAAATGTCTCCTGCCCGTTCCCTTCCTGATGCTGCCTGACCTGCGATGTTCCTCCAGCTCTTTGTGTGTATCTCAATGGCTTGTCAGTTTATGCTCTTGTTTCCAGTTTCTGTACTCATTTTATTTACTCAAAGTAAATGTATGTCCACACATTCACAATTCTTCCATGGAAGATTGTTGTGAAAGTAGATTTTGGTTCCGTATCTTCCTTTATAGCCTGATGGTTTCAAAATGTGGAATTTTAGTTTAGTTTCTTAAAAGGGCCTGACCCACGGCGATTTTTTTCGGTGACTGCCTGCATCATTGACTGACGTATCAGTGGGACAGGCCCTTTATGCAGAAACAGGACCTTCTACCCACCGAGTCCGCCCCGACCAGGGATCTCTGCACATTAGCACTATCCTACATACACTAGGGACAATTTACATTTATACAAAGCCAATTGACCTACATACCTGAGTGGGAGGAAACCGAAGATCTCGGAGAAAACCCAAGATAGACACAAAAAGCTGGAGTAACTCAGCGGGACAGGCAGCATCTCTGGAGAGAAGGAACGGGTGACGTTTCGGGACCAGACCCTTCTTCAGACTGGTTAGGGATAAGGGATAAGGGAAAGGAGAGATATAGACGGTGATGCGGAGAGATAAATATCTTACAAACAAGCCTTAAAAACTCTTGATAAAAAGCCCAGAATGTACCACCACTGCAGCATCCTTAAAAAATTTGATCTGCTGAGCTGGGAAAATGTAATAAATTATTCAGACTCAATTTTAGTTTATAAAATCATCCATGGACTAGCCCCACCTCCGTTAAAAGAATTTATAAAGAAGAACATAAATAGGTCGACAAGAGCAGCATCCAGGGGTGATTGTGTTGTCCCGTTTAAGAAAAGTGTATTTGGCCAGACAGTATTTTCCTATAGAGCGTCGCATACCTGGAACGCGATCCCCTGCTTCATACGGGATCTGCCAACCATCACCACATTTACAAAACAACTCAAAAAATGGTTACTGGAAAATCAAACCTGTATTCATAATCAACCGTAATATAATCATCTGGCAGTCTTTTATTGTTACTTTTTAATTTTATTGTCTGTTTTGTTATGTTTTTTGTTTGTCTTTTGTTTTGTTTTGATTCTTTTCTTATGGATTGAATGTGTTGTGATGTGTTAACCTGGTTTACCAGAGGGACTACAGATGGAAATTAGCCTATAGCTATAATCTTGCGTATTGCATGCAAATGTTTATAAATATGCACTGTCCTTAATAAAAACATCTAAAAAAAAAAACTAAAAAAAAACCGAATGAAAGATATGCAAAAAAGTAATGACGATAAAGGAAACAGGCCATTGTTAGTTGTCCGTTCGGTGAAAACCAGAAGCTAGGGCGACTTGGGTGGGGGAGGGATAGAAAGAGAGGGAATGGCGGGGCTACCTGAAGTGAGAGAAATTAATATTCATATAATACCAATTAAGCTGCCCAAGCAAAATATGAGATGCTGTTCCTCCAATTTGCATTTAGCCTCACTCTGACAATGGAGGAGACCTAGGACAGAGAAAACCCACGCAGGTCACGGGGAGAATGTACCAACTCTCTACAGACAAGCACCCATCGTCAGGATTGAACCCAGGTCTACAGCGTTGTAAAGCAGCAACTCTACCGCTGCGCCACCATGCGCTTTCCCCAAATCCTTTTCAATCTTTTTTTTATTTTATTTATTTATTTATTTATTAGAAGCAAGTGTACAAAAATAGAATCAATCTTTTCTTATGCTCTTACATTAGCACTCCATGATACAGTAACAACCATTGTCAATGTCTGCTGGCTAAGTACTTCACAGGCTGTCAACAATGAGTACATGCTGCATGCTGACTTCAGTGCGTTTAAGCATTCTCTCTCAATGTTTGTGCCGATCACTTGAATAACCACAGTTCCTACTTTTAACCATACTCATTTTATTTGAAAATCTTCATATGCTCACTCAAAACAGATAGATGTAACAAATAATTTAGAAACCCTTTAATGCCGAAAAAGTTGCAAAAAAGTACATAATGGAGGCAAGATGTGACCACTCGGCCCCTCAAACCCACCCTGCCCTCAGTTTGATAATGGGTTGGCTTCTCTTGATACCTACTATGGAAAACGTTATCTCAATATCCACCCTGTCAATCCACCTCACAATTGTATGTGTTTCAATAATATTTCATTATTTTATCGTCAATGAGTATAGTCTCAACTTGGTCATCATATGTCAAACACTTGATCCCAGGAAAGACACATAGTGCTGGAGTAACTCAGCAGGTCAGGCAGCAACTCTGGAGATCTTGGATAAGTGAAGGTCCAGGTCGGGATCCTTCTTCAGTCTGAAGAAGCGTCGCCTAACCGTATTCTCCAAAGATGCTGCCTGACCCGCTGAGTTACTCCAGCATTTTGTATCTTTGCCTGGTAAACCAGCATCTGCAGTTCCTTCAGCAGTTGCTACTTCAGCTGAGGAATCAAGCTTGTGAAACTTTTTGATGGGAGGACATCCTTTTTAAAAATGAAAACCAAAACCATGTGTCCCACTCGTGTTGCATCAAATCGTCCATCTCTCTTTACTCCATAAGCCTTACCACAAAGACCAATATTCAATTAGCCTTCCAAATTGCATGATATATCTTCATGCTAACTTTTTGTGATTCACAAATGCAGATCGCAGATACTTTTTTATGGTAATATTTTGCTGTCTCATTTCCTTCAAGTAAAAATGAGCTTTTTCATAAACTCACATTTTCTCCATTTGATACACAATCTACTAATTTGTTGCCCTCTCATTTCACCTACTTTTATCCCTTCACAAGTTCTCTGTTTCCTCGTTACCACCTACCGACCCTCCTCTCTTTGTATTATCAGTTGATACAATGAACTTCGTCCCATTATCCAAATCATCAATCCAGGTAACTAATAGCTGAGATCCAGCACTGATCTCTGCGCTATCCCATGTCACTAAATTATCAAACCTAAAACTACTTATTTATCCCGACTCCCTGTTTTCTGGTAGTTAAAAGTGAGCCCTGTTCTAACAGTTCTGCTGGCTAACAGGGCAGCACTGTGGCGCAGTGGTAGAGTTGCTAGCTGTCTCACACTTCCAGAGACCCCAGATGTGATCCTGACTATGGGTGTTGTTTGTGTGGAGTTTGTACGTCCCCCTGAGTGGCACAGTGGTGCTGCACTAGAGTTGCATCCTCACATTGCCAGAGACCTGGGTTCAATCCTGAATACGGGTGTCTGTGCTTTCTGTGGAGTTTGCACGTTCGCCCTGCGAATGCGTGGATTTTCTCTGGGTGCTCTGGTTTCCTCCCGCATTCCAAAGATGTGCAGGTTTTTATGATTATTGGCTCCTGTAAATTGGCCCTCATATGTAGGATGCCAAACTGGGATAACATAGAACTGGTGTACGAGTGATTATTGGTTGGCATGGACTTGGTGGGACAGAGGGCCTGTTTCTACACTAAACTAAACTACAGTATTAACTATAAGGACTATAAACTAAACTAAACTAAACCACTCCCCTATCTATGCTAACAAATTGCTCTCAATCCTATGTGCTCTTGCCTGTGATTTCCAAATGGTACTTTATCAAATTCTTCTAGAAATCTAAGTGCAATAAATATCCTGGCTTTTTGTGCTGAATCTTGCAAACATGATCGGATTCATGCATTCATCTTGCAAGTAGTTTTGTTAGTGATTGCATGAGCGGACTTTGTGCTGTGCCTCATTTATGCTACACATTGGACGTCTGAGAGCTTGCATTGCACTTAATTAAAATAATCTGCTGTTGCAGGGTCAAAAGAGAAAATGTTCATCAGGTCAGGCAGCATGCTGAGTACTTCCGGCAATCTTATTTCAGATTTTCAACATAACCATATAACAATTACAGCACGGAAACAGGCCATCTCGGCCCTTCGAGTCCGTGCCGAACACGTATTCTCCCCTAGTCCCATCTACCTGCACTCAGACCATAACTCTCCATTCCTTTCCCGTCCATATAACTATCCAATTTATTTTTAAATGTTAAAAAAATCGAACCTGCCTCCACCACCTTCACTGGAAGCTCATTCCACACAGCTACCACTCTCTGAGTAAAGAAGATCCCCCTCATGTTACCCCTAAACTACTGTCCCTTAATTCTCAAGTCATGTCCTCTGGTTTGAATCTTCCCTACTCTCAGTGGGAAAAGCTTATCCACGTCAACTCTGTCTATCCCTCTCATCATTTTAAAGACCTCTATCAAGTCCCCCCTTAACCTTCTGCGCTCCAAAGAATAAAGACCTAACTTGTTCAACCTTTCTCTGTAACTTAGTTGCTGAAACCCAGGCAACATTCTGGTAAATCTCCTCTGTACTCTCTCTATTTTGTTGATATCCTTCCTATAATTAGGCGACCAAAATTGTACACCATACTCCAGAATTGGCCTCACCAATGCCTTGTACAATTTTAACATTACATCCCAACTTCTATACTCAATGCTCTGATTTATAAAGGCCAGCACACCAAAAGCTTTCTTTACCACCCTATCTACATGAGATTCCACCTTCATGGAACTGAGCACAGTTATTCCTAGATCCCTCTGTTCAACTGCATTCCTCAATTCCCTACCATTTACCACATGTACGTCCTATTTTGATTTGTCCTGCCAAGATGTAGCACCTCACACTTATCAGCATTAAACTCCATCTGCCATCTTTCAGCCCACGCTTCCAACTGGCATAAATCCCTCTGTAGACTTTGAAAATCTACTTCATTATCCACAACACCACCTATCTTCGTATCATCTGCATACTTACTAATCCAATTTACCACACCATCATCCAGATCATTGATGTACATGACAAACAACAGTGGACCCAACACAGATCCCTGTGGCACCCCACTAGTCACTGGCCTCCAACCTGACAAACAGCCATCCACCATTACTCTCTGGCATCTCCCATTCAGCCACTGTTGAATCCATCTTGCTACTCCACCATTAATACCCAACAATTGAACCTTCTCAACCAACCTTCCATGAGGAACCTTGTCAAAGGCCTTACTGAAGTCCATATATACAACATCCACTGCTTTACCCTCATCAATTTCCCGAGTAACCTCTTCAAAAAATTCAAGAAGATTAGTCAAACATGACCTTCCAGGCACAAATCCATGTTGACTGTTCCTAATCAGACCCTGTTTATCCAGATGCTTATATATATTATCTCTAAGTATCCTTTCCATTAATTTGCCCACCACTGACGTCAAACTAACAGGTCTATAATTGCTAGGTTTACTCTTAGAACCCTTTTTAAACAATGGAACAACATGCGCAGTACGCCAATCCTCCAGCACTATTCCCATTTCAAATGACATTTGAAATATTTCTGTCATAGCCCCTGCTATTTCTACACTAACTTCCCTCAATGTCCTAGGGAATATCCTGTCCGGACCTGGAGACTTATCCACTTTTATATTTTTCAAAAGTGTCAGTACTTCCTCTTCTTTGAATCTCATAGTTTCCATAGCTACTCTACTTGTTTCCCTTACTTCACATAATTCAATATCCTTCTCCTTGGTGAATACCGAAGAAAATAAATTGTTCAATATCTCCCCAATCTCTTTTGGCTCTGCAGATAGCTGTCCACTCTGACTCTCTAATGGACCAATTTTATCCCTAGTTATCCTTTGACTATTAATATAGCTGTAGAAACCCTTTGGATTTACTTTCACCTTACTTGCCAAAGCAACCTCATATCTTCTTTTAGCTTTTCTAATTTCTTTCTTAAGATTCTTTTTACATTCTTTATACTCCTCAAGCGCCTCATTTACTCCATGCTGCCTATAATTATTGTAGATCTCTCTCTTTTTCCGAACCAAGTGTCCAATTTCCCTTGAAAACCATGGCTCTTTCCAATTTTTACTATTTCCTTTCAACCGAACAGGGACATAAAGATTCTGTACTCTTAAAATTTCACCTTTAAATGTCCTCCATTTCTCTTCCACATCTTTCCCATAAAACAAAATGTCCCAATTCACTCCTTTTAAATCCTTTCGCATCTCCTCAAAGTTAGCCTTTCTCCAATCAAAAATCTCAACCCTAGGTCCAGTTCTGACCCTATCCATAATTATATTGAAACTAATGGTATTGTGATCACTGGACCCGAACTGTTCCCCAACGCATACCTCTGCCACCTGACCTGCCTCATTTCCTAACAGGAGGTCCAGCACCGCCCCTTCTCTAGTAGGTACCTCTATATATTGCTGCAAAAAACTATCCTGCACACATTTTACAAACTCCAAACCATCCAGCCCATTTACAGAATGTGTTTCCCAGTCTATGTGTGGAAAATTGAAATCTCCCACAATCACTACCTTGTGCTTACTACTAATATCTGCGATCTCCTTACATATTTGCTCTTCCAATTCTCGCTCCCCATTTGGCGGTCTATAATACACCACTATAAGTGTTGCTATCCTTTTCCCATTTCTCAGTTCCACCCAAATAGCCTCCCTAGACGAGCCCTCTAATCTATCCTGCCAAAGCACTGCTGTAATATCTTCCCTGACAAGCAATGCAACACCTCCACCTCTTGCCCCTCCAATTCTATCACACCTGAAACAACAAAAAGAACATGTTTCTTGAAAAGAACATCCGCTGTTCTTTTCAAGAAAGGTTATGAGGTTTTATGCCAGTTCAAAATGAGTTTCTGCAAATGCAACAACACACTCCTTTTGTTGAATTTATACTATTCTTTGAAATAATACCATACTGCCATTACAAATTGCTCACATCGTTTTTCCTCTTTTGCAAGGCGTTTGAATTTAATTGTGTGGAGTGCATTGTCACAAGAAGAACGAGATGTGTAAGTAACAAGATTTTTGTTACAAAAAGCTGCATAATGACTTAAGGTGCAAGTGCAATTATATTCTGATTTCTCTTTTTTGTCTGTTTCTGTGTCTTTCATGACAGGTTCAGCAATGATAAACCAATTTCATTTCGAGAGCATAAGGAGGTGTTACTCCAGGCTTTGGACAGAATGGGATGGCCAATTCATCAGGAGGATGTTACTCTGATAGAGGATGAAATCTACGCTGGCTATTCGTATGAACAGCAAGCTTCAGACCTTGAGAAAGCTGCCAAAGTGAAGGTCTGTACAGTTCCTGTGGCGTTTACTGAGTAAGGATTCTCTGTCTGAAGTGGAAATGCGTGGCAGAACTTAATACGGTTCAGTTACAGTGGCACAGTGGTAGAGCTGCTGCCTTACAGTGCCAGAGACCCAGGTTCCATCCTGACTATGGGTGCTGTCTGTACGTTCTCCCTGTGACCGTGTGGGTTTTCTTCGGGTGCACCGGTTTCCTCCCATACTCCAAAGACGTGCAGGTTTGTTGGATATTGGATTCAGGAAAAAAAAATGTAAATTGCTCCTAATGTGTAGGATAGTATTAGTGTACGGGGATCATTGGTCAGCACGAACTCAGTGAGCCGACGGGCCTGTTTCCGCACAGTATCTCTCAAGTAAAGTCTAATGTAAAGGATCGATCTTAAAGTCAGTGGTGCAACAAAACACAAAATGTTGGAGTAACTCAGTGGGTCAGGCAGCATCGATGGAGGGAATGGATAGGCCATGTTTTGGGTTGGGACCCTTCTTCAGACATGGAGTATGGGTTGGTCTTGATCTGGTCTGCAGAGCTGGGTATCACAGTTGCCATTTATGTATGAACACACAAAGCATGAGTGGACGTTTTGTGAATTAACACAGCATTTATGTACGTACTAACACACAAAGCCTCTATTGTGGCAATTGGCCTTCCACTAACCAGCAAGTATAGCACTAATAATGTTACAAGGGATAATCATGGCCTCAATTCATAGTCATGTTCGTGTCCTTGTGCAGTATCGGAAGGCCATTCAGCCTACTGAGTCTATGGCAGCTTTCATAGAATTTCTTTCAGTTTCAATTCTTCCATAATTCCAATACATATCCAAAAGATTGTGTTAACATAGAAACATAGAAAATAGGTGCAGTTGTAGGCCATTCGGCCCTTCGAGCCTGCAACACCATTCAATATGAACATGACTGATCATCCAGAATCAGTACCCCGTGCCTGCTTTCTCCCCAAATCCCTTGATTCCACTAGCCTTAAGAGCTAAATCCAACTCGCTCTTGAAAACATCCTGTGAATTGACCTCCAATGCCTTCTGTGGCAGAGAATTCCACAGATTCACAACTCTTCGGGTGAAAATGTTTTTCCACATCTGTCCTAATGTGTAGGGATCGCTGGTCGGTGCTTCCAATTGCGGGAGCGGAGAGAGAGAGAGCAGCACGAATGGCACGTGAGGAGACATGAGTACGGGCTCATCCTTGACGCACTGCGTGTGGGGCCTGTGAATTCCCGATTGTTTGAACCCTCCAACTCCGCCTGTCTTCCTTCTCGGCTTTGGGTAAAACTTTCCCCCCCCTCACTCGGTAATAGCGGACAATTGACAATAATAACCCCCCTTGTGGTCTGTTATAGCGAGGGTTTACTGTATATTCTGTCTCTCAAACATGCTCATCAACACTGTCTGATTTTGCGACACGTGTGAAAGTTGATCATACCTGCATCCGTAGAAACATGTTTTATTTGTGAAGCAAAATACTGCAGTTGCTGGAAATCTGAAATAAAATCAGGAGTCAGCAGGTCTTGTGGTATCTGTGGCGAGGGAAACATGTTTCAGATCGATTATGGTCTGAGGGTCAAGAAGGTGGCATCTTCCAGGTGTTAGGGGAGAAGGCAGAAGTATGGGGTTAGAGTAGCGATAGAATTGCTGCCATACAGCGCTAGAGACCCGGGTTTCTATTCCTGACGACGGGTGCTGTCTATTTGGAGTTTATACGTTCAGACAGACTCCGTACGTATAAATGTTTGTACATTCTCCCTGTGACCGCTTGCGTTTTCTCCGGGTGCTCCGTTTCCAAAGACGTTTTCTAAGTTAATTGTCTTCGGTAAACAAATGGTAAATTGTCCCTGGTGTGTAGGATAGTGCTAGTGGACGTGGCGATTGCTAGTCGGCATGGACTTGCTGGGCCAAACAGCCTGTTTTTGCCCTGTATCTCCAAAGCCTAAAATAAGGTCTAGACTCGGATACACAAAAAAACATAAATTATACACGTGTTCTGCAAGATGGTGGAAAGAAAAAAGATTGCAAAAAAAGATTGAAAATAGACTGCAAAATACAGTTAGGTGTCAGCGGTTACGGGGAGAAGGCAGGAGAATGAGGTTGAGAGGAAAAGATAGATCAGCCACGATTGAGTGGTGCAGTAGACTTGAAAGAAACATAGAAACATAGAAAATAGGTGCAGGAGTAGGCCATTCGGCCCTTCGAGTCTGCACCGCCATTCAATATGATCATGGCTGATCATCCAACTCAGTATCCCGTACCTGCTTTCTCTCCATACCCCCTGATCCCTTTAGCCACAAGGCCACATCTAACTCCCTCTTAAATATAGCCAATGAACTGGCCTCAACTACCTTCTGTGGCAGAGAATTTCAGAGATTCACCACTCTCTGTGTAAAAAATGTTTTTCTCATCTCAGTCCTAAAAGATTTCCCCTTTATGCTTAAACTGTGACCCCTTGTTTTGGACTTCCCCAACATCGGGAACAATCTTCCTGCATCTAGCCTGTCCAACCCCTTAAGAAGATTTGTAAGTTTCTATAAGATCCCCCCTCAATCTTCTAATTTCTTGCGAGTACAAGCCAAGTCTATCCAGTCTTTCTTCATATGAAAGTCCTGACATCCCAGGTATCAGTCTGGTGAACCTTCTCTGTACTCCCTCTATGGCAAGAATGTCCTTCCTCAGATTAGGAGACCAAAACTGTACGCAATACTCCAGGTGTGGTCTCGCCAAGATGGGCCGAATGGCCTAAAGCGGCCTTTTCACGGGGCGACTTGACGCAAGAGCTAACCAGAGTTTAACATCGTGGGAACCTCGTGCGATAACAGTACGGCATTCGTGGACCACCGTGGACCACCTAGCGCTGACGGCAGGTAATCGTGTATCTTGGTAACTCGGGAGAAAATTCAAGAAAGTTTGAATTTCTCCAAGAGTGACTTATACACTTGTGGTTGAGCATTGCAACATTATATGGACGTAGTGGCCAGTGCGATATCCGTAATAACTCTTGCGGGTACCGTGGGAACTCCTGCGAACGGTGAACCCGGAAGCTGGACAGAGGGGACAGAAGGTGAGTAAAAAAGGTGGTCTCAATATCGACAAGGGAACATGTGTCCTTCGAGGACGTCCCACCTAATTGTCATTGTTGGATAATCTTTTTAACAGGAACACTTGCAGAGATGGCTCCCAGAAAATCTCAAAGAAAGGGGGTAAAGCGTGTCAGAGATGTTTTTGCCATGTTGCTCTATTCAGTTTCTATATTGTTTCAGTTTCTATATCTATATTGTTGCTCTATTCAGTTTCCCAGGGGGTCGGGAAGGGACTGGAGTTGGGAGGGAAAGGTGGGGGAGTCGAGGGAGAGGAGGGGGAGACAGATGGGGGTGTCTTCATTTACTGGCGGCGGGTGTCTGTCACTGAAACAGGCAGGTGAGATTTCACATCCACCTTGTGTGTGCCTCTCTCTCTCTCTCCCTCCCTCCCTCTTACACAGGCTGAGAGACTCTGCCTCTGTGAGTGTACGTCTCTTTCTCCCCCTCTCCCACACACAGTAAGACCGAGGTACTGTGCTCAGTCCATCTGTGTCCAGGGCCAGCGTTAAGCCGATTTGACCGATTGCTCCCAATTGGGCCCCGCGCCTAATGGGGGCCCCGCACTAATGTTCAGTATTTCGTACGGAAATACGAATTCTCTTTGTTAAATAAAGATTTTTTTTAATTCGCCATCCGGATTTTTTTTAAACGAACATGCATAACAACCGCTGCACGGCCATCATACACAAACGATTTGTTAACTAGTGCTGTTAGCACTTCTTAACGGTAAGTAGTTAACACCTTGTTATGCGATGTCATGAATCTGCATCTATCCACATTCCTCAGTAAATGTTATAGTGTTTTGAACAAGTATTAATGACGCCGTGTTCAAAAGGGAACTGCAGATGCTGGAATATCGAAGGTACACAAAATTGCTGGGGAAACTCAGCGGGTGCAGCAGCATCTATGGAGCGAAGGAAATAGGCGACGTTTCGGGCCGAAACCCTTCTTCAGACTCATTGAATGACGCCGTGTTCCTTTGAATAAAATTCACGCGGCGTCATTAATACTTGTTTAAAACACAATTACATTACTGAGGAATGTAGATCGATGACACGTTGAGAATTTCATTTAACTCACCATCATGAGTGAGGGCCCCGGACCGCGAGAAGGGGCTTCTTCCTGGTGTGCAGGTTAGTCATTCACCTACCGACCCACGTTGTGTCTCTCTGTCTTTTGCTCACTCCCTCCCTCCCTCTTTCTCTCGCGCTCTCTCTCCCGCTCCCCGTCTCGTCTCTCTCTAGCTCTCCTACTCCCTCTCTATCACCCTGTCCCCTCAGCATTCCCGGAATCATTGATGTTTAGCGGTAGACAAAAATGCTGGAGAAACTCAGCTGGTGAGGCATTCGCCTGGCCCGCTGAGTTCCTCCAGCACTCTGTGTTTTTTGTTTGGCTCTGAAGTTGAAGGTGGCTCAGCGGGACGGGCAGCGGCTCTGGGGAGAGGGTTGTGTTTCTGGTTGAGACCCTTCTTCAGACAATCACAAGTACTCTCACCGACGCGAGTTCAGTTCGGTCTGAAGAAGGGTCTTCTCTCCAGAGTCGCTGCGCTGCCTGTCTGCTGAGTTACTCCAGCTTTATGTCTATCTTCATTTTCAGAGAAATACAATTTCTCACGGGGGGCTTATAACGTCTCTAAACCCCTCTGGGACCCTCTGAACACCTCTAAACCCCCTCTAGCCCCCCTATTTCCCTCTATTCCCCTCTAAACAATTGTAAACACATCTGAACCCATCTGAAGCCCTCTAAACATCTCTAAACCGTTTAAACCCCCTAAGGCCGGCCATGCACGCACACACACAGACGCATACACACAAACACACACACTCAGTCACACAGACACAGAGACACAATCGCATACACTCATAAACACACACACACACACACACACACACACACACACACACATTCAATCTTTCAAAGTGCCGCTCATTTTATTAGATGTGTGACACTTTCATATAGTTTTTCAAAATTTTAGTATATCAAGCATTTAATGTTTTTTTTGGTTAAAGACGAGCATACTACACGAAATATAAACATACATAAATTTTTACTTTTCTAGAGTAGGGGCCCCGCCATCAATTTTCTAATTGGGCCCCGCAATTCCTAGCACCGGCCCTGTCTGTGTCTCCCACATACACAGTAAAACATGTCTCCAAATGAGCCAATTCAACCAAGGGAGGATATTTATAGTGTGTGAAAAAAAAAGTTACATCATTTGTGTCACGTGTAGTTCACGATGTTCATTCAAGATTTAACGCGAAAGCTCGGGAGACGGACAAGTCACTCGCACAAATAACAGAAATGCCGAGTACCGTGGGAACTCTTTATCTACCCCCCGTTATATCGTGCGAGACTCGTGCTGGACCACGACCACTTCACTCTGGTGACATCTTGCGTCAACTCGCCCCGTGAAAAAGCCCCATAATTCCGCTTCCACGCTGTATCCCTAAATGATGAAATATATGAAACAAACAAACCCATGGTATCGCGAGAGGTGGTTTGTAGTATTTGTTGGCAGGATATGATTCAGGTTGTGTGGGTTTGTTTAAGAACCTGATACTTGTAGGAAAGTAACTGAAGCTGTTGGTCTGTGACTTAGCCGCGAGAAAGACCTTGGCCCTGATGGTGGGGGATCATTGATGAAAGGTCATAAGTGATGGAAGCAGAAGCAGGTTATTCTGCCCATCAAGTCTACTCTGCCATTCAATCATGGCTGACCTATCTCTCCCTCTTAACACCATTCTTCTGCCTTCTCCCCTAACACCTGAAAGATGCCACCTTCCTGAGGTAGCACTTGATGCAGATACTATCAACGGTGGGAAGGGTTGTGCCCGCGATGGACTGGGCTGAGTGCACCACTTTCTGCAGCCTCTTGGTTCCTGTGTGTTAGAATTGCTGTACCGGGCCATCACGGCAGAAAGCAAGTTGAAGATATGGAGTCGCACAGCACAGAAACAGCTCTGAATTGTGTTTTTTTTGGCAGATTTAATAACAGTGTTGGGATTGTTGCTGAGTGAGCACTGTGCGTTCAGTGAGGTGAGATTGAAGTGGGTGGTGAAGAGGAGAAGTCAAGACGGTTGATGTCGTACCAGCAATTAGAAATAAGAAGTTCTGAAAAGGTCCACTTGGGTACCTTAAACCCAGAGGCTTGAACATTGCATTCTCCAAGGTAGACACAAAATGCTGAAGTAACTCAGCGGGGACAGGCAGCATCTCTGGAGAGAAGGAATGGATTACGTTTCAGATCGAGACCCTTCTTCAGACTGATCAGTCTGAAGAAGGGTCTCGATCCGAAACCTCACCCATTCCTTCTCTCCGGAGATGCTGCCTGTCCCGCTGAGTTACTCCAGCATTTTGTGTCTACCTTCGATTTAAACCAGCATCTGCAGTTCTTTGCTACACATTGAATTGTCCAAATTCAGCTGACTACCACAACCCCCCCCCTCCCTTTTCTTTTCTGCTTCTCTCTCCTCTGGGCCCCACCTGGGCGTGCACCTATTTTTCTGCTCCCCCTCCCCACTCACCTACATTTCTTCCTGTATTTCACAATTTGCAACACCTCAATCCTTTTGTCTCGCACCTTCTGTCCTTTCATCTCTGTCCAACCATCTGCCTATTAAACCCCCCCTCCCACTCACCTGTATCCAAGCATTACCTACCCTGCTTTGTCCTGCCTCTCGTCTCTTCCAGCTTTCTTCCCCCTCCCCTCCACAATCAGTCTGAAGAATGGTTCCAACCGGTAACGTCACCTATCCATGTTCTCCAGTGGTGCCAACTGACTCGTTGAGTTCAACTCAATTCAGTTCAGTTTAGTTTATTGTCACCTGTACCGAGGTACAGTGAGAAGCTTTTGTTGACTGCTATCCAGTCAGCAGAAAGACAATACATGTTTACTACCGAGCCATTTACATGATAAGGGAATAATGATTTGGGCAAGGTAAAGCCAGAGATGTTCATGAAGGAGTAGAGATTCAACAGTTGTTTTACAGAAACACTTTGGCCCACTTTGTCCAATTTGATTGTTTTGCCCATCTGCGCTCATCCTATTTGCTTGCACTCTTAAATAATTTCACAAAATAGCAACATAAAAGTAACAGTCAGATATTTTAGCAATAGATTTACAGCAATGTTTCACCTAATTGTTCCTTCTAATAAATAAGACAAGGACAGAATAATCCAATCTTGCGTTTCAGATGATGACAAACACTTCAGTAAATTAGGACTTCACCTCAATGCTCAACTGAAATTACTCCCTTGTAACTTGTCTAAAACATCCATTAGTTGATTTATATTGAGCCCTTCATCAGATTGCCAAAGCTGCTGTATTTTTAACTCCAATCAACCATCTGAAGATCCCGAGCAATTAACTTCAGAGCTGCTGATGTTTGTTTTGGATTAAGGACAATCGAAGGCTGGATCATTAATGACATAAACTGCTGGGAGTGTTGGCTTGGGTAAACTTCTGCATTGAGCAGAGCTAAGAGAGAGAGGGCATTGCCAAAGTATTATATTGTGTGTACTGAAAGATAAACAATTATAACCCAGCAGGACAAAAAAGTTCCATTCTTGTGCGATACATTTCCATTTCACTGTTATAAGCATCAGTCACTGATTCAGCAGCTGATGCCCAGATCAGTGATGCCCAGGTCAGTGATGCCCAGATCAGTGATGCCTAGATCAGTAGGTACACAAAAATGCTGGAGAAACTCAGCGGGTGCAGCAGCATCTATGGAGCGAAGGAAACGGGCAACGTCTCGGGCGAAGAAAGGAAAAAGGAGGAGGAGCTCGAGGGCTGAGGGAGAGATAGGAAGGGGAGGAGACAGCAAGGGCTAACAAAATTGGGAGAATTCAATGTTCATGCCCCCAGGATGCAGACTCCCCAAACGGAATATGAGGTGCTGTTCCTCCAATTTCAGGTGGTGCTCGCTCTGGCCATGGAGGAGACCCTGGACAGGGAGGTCGGATACGGAATGGGAGGGGGAGTTGAAGTGCTGAAGAAGGGTTTCGGCCCGAAACGTCGCCTATTTCCTTCGCTCCATAGATGCTGCTGCACCCGCTGAGTTTCTCCAGCACTTTTGTGTACCTTCGATTTTCCAACATCTAAAGTTCCTTCTTAAACACTATGCCTAGATCAGTGAGACATGGGCTTGGATATTGGGGTGCAGAAAAACTTTTGACCCTGTGAATGCACATAACAAAACATGAATTTGGGCAATCTCATTTAGTCTCCGTTCAAACATGTTTTCACTTCGTGTCTTCTCCACACATACTAAAGATGTAGGCGGCACAATGGCGCAGTAATAGAGTGGCTGCCTTACAGCGCCAGAGACCCGGGTTTGATCCTGACTAAAGGTCCTGTTTGTACGGAGTTGTAACGTTCCACCTGTGAAATTGTAACGTCCCTATTGTATTGGATAGTGTTGGTGTACCATGTATGGGGTGATCACTGGCCAGCGTGGCCTCGATGGGCTGAAGGGCCTGTTTCCATGCTGCATCACTAAAGTAGAGTAAAAATGTGCAAATTGGTGGCCGATACAGAGACTCTTTGGGCTAAAATTGTACCAGGAAGTATTGAATAGGGAGATTGGCATTCAGGATATCAACGGTTCAATGGTCCTTTATTGTAACGTGTACCGAGGTACAGTCAAATTTGATTTACCATACAGCCATACCGAAAAAGCAACAAGATACAAAATGACATAAAGATTAAACATAAACATCCACCACAGCGGCGTGTGAGAATCACTGCGGTACACAGCATAAGAGGAGACCCACAGCCATCAGTTCAATGTCCGGGCCACACACGCGCTCTTCACCGTGATGTGACCAGAGTTGTACCGTCCATTGTCACTCTCTCTGCAATTCCTGTCCGCCCGAACAGTCAGAAAGGCGTCCACACTCGCACCAGACTCCAGGATGTTCTCACGGCGCCATGCCCCCGTAAAAACACCGAGATCACTGCACCCACGGCCATCCCTCCCAAGTCCTCACCAGCGCAGGCAGCACGTCCATCTTATTTTTCGGCGACCTCACGTTCCCAACTGTGATGGAAGGCGAATAGCTTTTACCTTCTACCTCGTGAGGAGAGCAAGATTTAGGCTAATGTTGACACAAGGAACTGCAGATGCTGCTTTATTTTAAAAAATGATACAAAGTGCTGGAGCACGACACCTGGAGGCTGCAGCGAATCGTCCGATCAGCAGAGATGGTTATTGGCTGCAACCTTCCCTCCATTGATGAACTGTACACTGCAAGGGCCAGGATGCGAGCGGGCAAGATCATCTCTGACCCCTCTCACCCTGGCCACAAACTCTTTGAATCACTTCCCTCTGGAAGGCGACTCCGGACTGTCAAAGCAGCCACACCAAGACATAAAAACTGTTTTTATCCACGAGTAGTTGCTCTACTCAACAGCCAAAAATCTGTAGCCTCCCTTTGATCTGGTATTTTGTTGGTTCACATGCTTGTTTTATCATTAATGTTTTATTATTATTAATGTTTAGTGTTTTCTGAGTCATTCGTAACTGTCACTGTATGTTATGTTGTTACTTGTGGGCGGAGCACCAAGGCAAATTCCTTGTATGTGAATACTTGGCCAATAAATTTACTTACTTACTTACTTACTTACTTGCTGACGAAAAGCAGGTGCAAAACATAACTAAACATCTCAGTTGGTGAGCTCCAATGAGTCACTGAATGTTTAGTGTTGAACCTACCTGCATTACTCATTGATTGCTCAGCACAATCTGACTCCTAAGTTTCAGATCTTTAGTCACAATGTGTGGACCTTCAACATAACCAGTGCTTTTCGTGTGATGGTACGAGCCAATGCCGCCTATCAGCACCTCTAAATATTTAAAGATCAGTCTTTCAAGTACTACACAGTGAATGGTAGGGTTCTGGGGAGTGTTGCAGAGCAGAGGGATCTAGGAGTGCAGGAGCATGGCTCCATGAATGTCGAGTCGCAGATAGATAATGGCTTTTGGCACATTGGTCTCATCGATGGGGAAAAAGTAGGAATGGGGTACTGATTTTGGATGATCAGCCATGGTCATGTTGAATGGCGGTGCTGGCTCGAAGGGCCGTACGGCATACTCCTGCACCTGTTTTCTATGTTTCTATGCCTATAATATGCATTGGGTGCAGGATGGAAGTGGAGGGAGTTAGGGGAAGGGGCTTACATGAGGGTGGTGGGTAAGTATTGAGTATGAGAGGTGAGTGGGGTGATAGATAATGTTGTGGCATAAGAGTGGGCGCAGAGCCAGGTTAACAACGTTAAGGCCATACATGTGAACAAAGAATAAATGCTGAAGAACACAGCAGATTAGATGCCATCTAATATTTCTCACTTCAGGCCACTGACTGATATTGCCTGATGTTAACTGAAATAACATCCATGTTCTTCAGAGATGCTGCCTGACCTGTTGAGTTACTCCAGCTCATGTTTTTAAATAAAGCAGCATCTGCAGTTCCTTGTGTCAACATTAGCCTAAATCTTGCTCTCCTCACGAGGTAGAAGGTAAAAGCTATTCGCCTTCCATCACAGTTGGGAACGTGATATAATTCCCTCAACAGATGCTGCCTAATTCACTGGCTTCCTCCAGCACTTTGTTTAGTTTAGTTTAGAGACACAGCGTGGAAACAGGCCTTTCGGTCTACCGATTCCATGCCGACCAGCGATCTACACACAACAGGACTATCCTACACACTAGGGACAATTTACAATGTTCACTGAAGCCAAGCAACCTACAGACCTGCGCGCCTTTGGAGTGTGGGAGGAAACCGGAGCACCCGGGGAAAACCAACGCGGTCACAGGGAGAACGCACAAACTTCGTACAGAGAGCAGCCATGGTCAGGATCGAACGTAGGTCTCTGGCGCTGTAAGGCAGCTTCTCGATCACTGTGCCACCATGCCATCCACATGTTTTGTTCAAGATTCCTGCATCTGCAGTTCCTTGTAAAACCGTCACTGTTTATTCACGTCATTCTTCATGTGATCATGCAAACCTATTCCACACACTCTTGCCTTATACAACTGAGCATCGTTAGAGATTGGTTCATCATCTGGGTAAATTAGTGTCCCTATTTTTCTAAGCCTCCCTATCAGCTGATATTAGTACAGGCTTAATGAGTAGAAAGGCTGCCTCCTACGTTCCAATGATTCTATGAAGTGTTTCCATAGGCCTGCAGTAAATCTGCAATCTTGTTAATGGAGTTCTTTACAAATTATATTAGACTCAGAATGCATCTTACTGAAGGGCCTTGAACCTGATCTAGGAACAGGTTATGAAATAAATATAATTTTCAATACAGAATAAAAATGTTGAAATATGAATGGATTTTATTTAATATCTATATTGGAAGCAACGTTTTCCATCGGTACTTCTGTGAATTATAATTTAGTTTAGAGATACAGTGTGGAAATTGGCCCTTTGGCCCTCTGAGTCCACACCGACCAGCGATCCTCACACATTAACACTACACACACTATGGACAATTTGCATTTACACCAGGCTAATTAACCTACAAACCTAATAATAATAATAATAATAATAATAATAACTTAAACAACTAATAAAATTTAGATACCCGGGAAACATGATTTATATTTTTTTAAAAGAACTGTAAAACAGTAAAACAGTCTAAAGTGCAAATATGTCTGTGCCGGGTCAATGTGCGTGAATACAGTTCATGGGGGTGGGGGGTGGGGGGGGGGGGACACTCAGCAGAGCCGGTTCAGAGCAGAGATAGCTCTGGGGATGAAGCTGTTCCTGAGTCTGGAGGTGCGGGCGTAGAAGGCCTTGTAACATCTGCCGGAAGGTAGGAGTTCGTCTTTGGAGTGTGGAAGGAAACCGGAGCAACCGGGTAAAACCCACGTGATCACGGGGAGAACACACCAACTCCGTACAGACAACACCCGCAGCCAGCATCGAGCCTGGGTCTCTGGCGCCGTAAGCGCAGTAACTCTACCGCTGGGTCTCCGTGCCACACTATGGTTGACTCTGATTGAGACATCCCCTCTTATCACTGAAACTTGTCGACTTGAGGATAATAGCTTCTAACAATGACTGTATTTTTTGGCCGTGCTTGCGTTTTTCTCATTCTCAAGATCACAAACATGTCAAACCAATTCAAAAAAATGAAATAGAATCTCTCTGTCTAAAACATGTTATTATGTATTCATCTCCGACAGGAGGTGGGAGCCAGGACTGATGTCTGCAGAAAGCATAGTCCCTCTGCAAAAAAAGTCACAAAACCGACCAGGAGAGTTTTGGATATCCTTCGAGGGCAGAGGGTAATTGCAAGGTCAGAAGTTGATGGTTTTTATTATCCAGGTAAGAGAATCTCTTTATTTTCTTTGTGCATCCAAGAAATCTATTCAGACGCTGAGAGATTACCAAGAGGTGCAAGATCCACTGTTGCGGGCTGGAAGAGTCAGTGTACCTCATGTATATGGGGTGTGTGAGGCTGCAGCCACTGTTTCAATACCTAAAGGGGCTGCTCCTTGCCATCTGGCTGCATTTTTCACCCACCATCCACATCTTTGAACACCCTGTGCGTAGGGGAGAGGGTAGGGCTAGAAGATGTCCTGGTTGGGTTGCTCCTGGGCCTGGCCAAACCAAGCTGGCCCTCCGCGAGTCACGGCGCCGGGCGGAAGAGGGCTCTGCCCGAGCCGGCTGCCTTCCCCTTTTCTGGTGGTACGTCCGCGTCCGGGTAGGGTTATAAAGGGACTATGCCATGTCCACGGGCACCCTGGGGGATTTCCGGGACCGCTGAACACCGCAGGGGGTTGAATGAATCGTCAGTAAAGATTATAACGTAGTTGTATAGTAGACAAAAATGCTGGAGAAACTCAGCGGGTGAGGCAGCATCTATGGAGCGAAGGAAATAGGCAACGTTTCGACCCAAACCGTTGCCTATTTCCTTCGCTCCATAGACGTTGCCTCACCAGCTGAGTTTCTCCAGCATTTTTGTCTACTTTCGATTTTCCAGCATCTGCAGTTCCTTCTTAAACAAAGTTGTATAGCAGTTTATTTAGGATATTTGCTTGTATTGTGTAATGGTGGTGGGTTCTGGTTTGTTTTATTGCAGTGTAAATATTATTTTTTAATAATTGAATACATTTTCTGATAAATAAAAAAAAGATTACTCAACATTATGGTTTCATCAATAAATGAATAACCGTGGGCGGGATGGTGGCGTAGTGGTAGAACTACTGCCTGACAACACCAGTGACCCGAGTTCGATCCAAACGCTGTCTGTACGGAGTTTGTACGTTCTCCCCATGGCCCATCTCCCAGAGATGAATAGGGCGGCACAGTGGCGCAGCGGTAGAGTTGATGTCTTACAGCGCTTGGAGCGCCGGAGACCCAGGTTCAATCCTGACTACGGGTGCTGTCTGTACACATTTTGTACGTTCTCCCCGTGACCGCATGGGTTTTCTCCGAGATCTTCGGTTTCCTCCCACACTCCAAAGACGTACAGGTTTCTAGGTTAACTGGCTTGTTATAAGTGTAAAAATTGTTTGTAATAATGAGATGTCAACTATAAAACACGCATTTACACTTTATCTGTAGCAGTTTGAAATAATTATAGAATTATTAAATTCTGATTTCCACTTGAAATTGTTGTAATCAGTGCTGGTCACTTATTCAGGGCACTTATGCATTCAGTCCAAACCTCAAGCAAAACGCTTAACGTTTTTCCTATACTTGACTTATCCTGATAATCACCATAATTTCTGATGTGGCATTAATTTATTTGATGGTGACAGAGCAAGATATTTATTAAAAGTAGAGGACATACAGATGGCACAATGGGCTAAGTGTTCGGCTAGCAACTGGAAGGTGGCCGGTTCGAATCCCGCTTGGAGTGCATACTGTCGTTGTGTCCTTGGGCAAGACACTTCACCCACCTTTGCCTGTGTGTGAATGTGTGTGAATGTGTGTGAGTGATTGGTGGTGGTCGGAGGGGCCGTAGGCGCAGATTGGCAGCCACGCTTCCGTCAGTCTGCCCCAGGGCAGCTGTGGCTACAGAAGTAGCTTACCACCACCGAGTGTGACTGAGGAGTGAATGAATAATGCGATGTAAAGCGCCTTGAGTATAAACATCCTATGATGTCATAAACATGAGCTATATAAATCCCATCCATTATTATTATTATTACAAGATTAAATCAAGAATATTATTGTGAATTGGATAAAGAATAGCTGGGTTGTTAGTCTGAGGTGACCTGAATCTAAATCACTGTGCACACATTTGGATCCAATTTGGCTTGGTTCGGATAGCCAGGATATACTGTACATCCTACATGTTTTAGCATTGTTTTTTTTCAAACATATATGAATGTTTGGATATTCCTGATATTTATTAGTTATTATACTATCCCCATGGTTTATGGCAAAATTAGATTTGATTGCATATTTATTATTTGGGTCCTGTGCCCCTAATTACAGCCATTAATGTGTCTCAAAAATAGAATGTTCTTGCTGCTAACGTTAGCATGAGGGTATGATCCCATTACATCTCCATCCCACATCGGGATGAGAGGTCCCCCCACAATGTGGTCTTCTCTTTATTGGAGAACCAAATGCAGATTGAATGACTGCTTTGCGGATCTCCTGTGTTCTGTCCATCTGAGTGACTTTGAGCATTATGGTGTCTGCCAGTTTAATTCTCCATCCCACTCGGAATTCTGTCTCATCAGTCTGTGGCCTCCTGTACTGTTACGATGAAGTTTAATTCCTTGAATAATTCACTTTGATTTGATAATAAGCCCACAAGCTAGATTGAATGTTCTTTTTATTATTTCACCTAATTGCATCTGCTTTTAAAGACATTTAACTGCATATATTCACTGCCAGATGGAAGGGTTAATCACCAAATTATTCATTACAAAGTTTCCTGCACCTAAAACTATGCCGATACCATCAGGGTGCATATTATTTATTAAACAGTAACTTCATAGAATGTATCTGCTGGGCATTCATATGGTGATGAGCATTCTTATTTTCTCATTTTTGAAGTTCGAAATGTTTTTTTAATGCTCTGACTTTGAAATCAGGCTTTGGGTTAATATCTTTGCGTCATTTCTCCTATGTTGAGATATAGGCCTGCTGATGTTAACGGCACCTCATATTGCACTTGGGCAGCTTGCAACCCAACGGTATGAATATTGACTTTTCCAACTTCAAGTAACCTTTGCTTTCCCTCTCTCTCTCTCTCTCTCAATCCCTCCCCCATCCTAGTTCTCCGACCAGTTTTTCTGTCCTCCTGATTAAATTTTACTGATTGTATGCCTCGTTGTACTTGAAAAATTTAAGATTGGTCCTAAATTTATTTCTTGGATCAAGCTGATATATCATATACCTCAGGCTTCTGTAGTTACCAATAATCAGAGATCCCCTTTTTTCAGGCTCTTTCGAGGTACTAGACGGTTGTCCTTTAAGTCCTTTACTTTTTGATATTGCTTTGGAACCTTTTATCCCCTAATATTTTTGGTATTGTCTGTGGGAATAAGACACATAAGCTATTTCTTTATGCAGATGATCTGCTATTATTCATTTCTAATCCTGAGAAATCTATTCCGGCAATAGTAGCATTATTTAATCAATTTAGTAGTTTTTCTGGTTATAAACTAAATCTTAGTAAGAGTGAGCTTTTTTCGTTAAACAATCTAGTTTCGAATTATGGACAGGTTCCATTTAGATTGACTAATGAATGTTTTACTTATTTAGGTATTAAGATTACCAAGAAACACAAGGATTTATTTAAAGCTACTTTTACGCCTCTAAATGACCATATCAAACAACATTTTACTAAATGGTCACCGATGTCCTTATCGTTAATCGGCCAAATCAATGCTATTAAAATGTTTATCTTACCTAAATTTTTGTGTTTATTTCTGACGATACCAATTTTTATTGCTAAATCTTTCTTTGATATTATTGACTCCAAAATGTCTTCATATATATGGCAGAATAAAAATTCCAGACTAAGAAAAAATGCTTACAGAAATCAAAAAATGACAGTGGGTTGGCACTGTTGAACCTTAGATTCTACTATTGGGCACTTAATGCTCGTTATTTAACGTTTTGGACAAAATATTTAGAAGATACTCAATGCCCAGGATGGATAAATCTTGAACGTGATTCTTTCTATGCAAGGGCTATCATTGGCTTCTATTCTAGGGGATCCGTTGCTTTTTACAATTATGAGATTGAATAAATATACGACTAATCCAATAATAAGACATACATTCCAAATATGGTTTCAATTTCTTAAGTTTTTTTGGATTGAATGATTTTATCTTATCTAGTCCTATCATATCTAATTTTTTTCTTCCAACCTTCTAGTACTGATCAAGCCTTTCTGTTATGGAAGAGGAAGGGATTAATAGATTTTCATGATTTGTTTTTGGATGGTTGTTTTATGTCTTTTGAACAACTTCAATAAATATAATTTACCTAACTCACACTTTTTTAGATATTTACGAATTAGACATTTTTTGAAGGTTACTCTACCCTTTCTTTCGTTACTACATCAAACCGAAATCTTGGAATTTTTTTTACATTTGAGCCCTTATCAGAAAGGCTTCATAACGACTATTTATGAGTTGATTTTGAAATTACAAATAGATACATTTGATAAAATTAAGAATGAATGGGAAAGAGAGCTCCAAATTTCTCTATCTATGGAGAAGTGGGAAAGGATTCTTCAATTAGTTAATACTTCCTCAATATGTGCACGACACGCTTTGATACAATTCAAGGTGATTCACAGAGTTCATATGTCAAAAGATAAGTTAGCTCGTTTTTATGGTTATATAAATCCTACCTGTGACAGATGTAACTCTGAAGTTGCCTCGCTGACTCATATGTTTTGGTCCTGCCCACTTTTGGAAAAATATTGGAAATAAATCTTTGATACTATTTCTGTAGCTTTAGGTATTGATTTACAACCCCATCCTATTACTGCAATTTTTGGGCTACCAATGTTAGACTCTATTCATTTGTCCCGTTCCGCCCATCGGCTGATTGCTTTTACCACATTAATTGCCAGAAGATCTATTTTATTTTAATGGAAAGACTCTAGCCCTCCGACCACATCCATTGGTAATCTGAAATGATATCATGTTTAAATTTAGAAAAAATCAGGAGTGACATTGTTGAACCCTTGGTTAAATTTGATAGGACTTGGGGAAGATTTATTTAACACTTTCACATGACATAAATTGTCCCCTCTCCAACCATTATAATAATTATTGTACCTTTATACGGTGGAACGGACTTGACGACAAACAGGGACTTAAATTGTTGAAATTCTTTGCAGCTCAGATTCTGTTTTGCTTTTTTTTTCTAGTTTCGGGGGGTTTCGTTTTTTACGTTTTTTCTCTTTATTTTCTTTTTTTTCTTTTTATCAATTTGTTTTTTATATATATGTTTTCTTTTAAATATTTAACTATATTTACATAGAGACCGGGAGGTCTATATTCAATGTGTATTTTGACACTGGACTTATATTTAGGTTATCCCTGTTATTAATGTAATCCTGATCCCTACATATCAATATCATTGTCATGTTTATCATTATTTTTTTGTTGTTGTTTTGGTTTTGTTTTTGAAAAAAAACTAATAAAAAGATTTTAAAAGAAAGAAAAGAAGAAAGAAAGAATATTATTGTGAATTGGATAAAGAGTCTGAAGAAGTGTTTCGGACCGAAACGTTGCCTATCTCCTTCGCTCCATAGATCCTGCTGCACCCGCTGAGTTTCTCCAGCATTTTTGTGTACCTTGGATAAAGAATAGCTGGGTTGTTAGTCTGAGGTGACCTGAATCTAAATTATTAATCACAGTGCACACATTTGGATCCAATTGGACTTGGTTTGGATAGCCAGGATATACTGTACATCCTACATATTTTAGCATTGAGTTTTTTTTCAAACATATATGAATGTTTGGATATTCCTGATAATTATTAGTCATTATACTATCCCCATGGTTTATGGCAAAATTAGATTTGATTGCATATTTATTATTTGGGTCCTGTGTCCCCAATTACAGCCATGGACGTGTCTCAAAAGTAGAATGTTCTTGCTGCTTAATCTTGAGAGGCTCACGTTATCATGGGGGTATGATCCCATTACATCTCCATCCCACATCTCGGTGAGAACTCCCCCCCCAATGTGGTCTTCTCTTTATTGGAGAACCAAATGCAGATTGAATGACTGCTTTGCGGATCTCCTGTGTTCTGTCCATCTGAGTGACTTTGAGCATTATGGTGTCTGCCAGTTTAATTCTCCATCCCACTCGGAATTCTGTCTCATCAGTCTGTGGCCTCCTGTACTGTTACGATGAAGTTTAATTCCTTGAATAATTCACTTTGATTTGATAATAAGCCCACAAGCTAGATTGAATGTTCTTTTTATTATTTCACCTAATTGCATCTGCTTTTAAAGACATTTAACTGCACATATTCACTGCCAGATGAAAGGGTTAATCACCAAATTATTCATTACAAAGTTTCCTGCACCTAAAACTATGCCGATACCATCAGGGTGCATATTATTTATTAAACAGTAACTTCATAGAATGTATCTTCTGGGCATTCATATGGTGATAAGCATTCTCGTTTTCTCAATTTTTAAGTTCCAAATGTTTTTTTTAATGCTCTGACTTTGAAATCAACATCAGGCTTCGGGTTAATATCTTTGCGTCATTTCCACTATGTTGAGATATTGACCTTTTCACATGTTAACGGCACCTCATATTGCGCTTGGGCAGCTTGCAACCCAACAGTATGAATATTAACTTCTCCAACTTCAAGTAACCCTTGCTTTCCTTCTCTCTCAATCCCTCCCCCATCCTAGTTCTCCAACCAGTTTTTCTGTCCTCCTGATTAAATTTTACTGATTGTATGCCTCGTTGTCACCTTCACCTCAGTTAACAATGACCCATTGTACATTCTCCTTGTTTTGATCTCTCATTTTCACACCTTACCCTTCCATATCTCTATGTCTCACTCTACCCTGATCCTCAGTCTGAAGTAGGGTCTCGACCTGAAACGTCACCCATTCCTTCTCCCCAGGGATGCTGCCTGTCCCGCTGAGTTAGTCCACAATTTTGTGTCTATCTTCGGTGTAAACGAGCACCTACAGTTCCTTCCTGCACATGTAATTTTTCTGTTCTCCCTGAGAAATATGTTTTGAAGGAGTAAAAATTACCTTGTAATGATGCAGATAAAAACCAAATTATATTAAAAACCAAATATATATAAATTATATATTAGTGGCTGCCTCTGCTTTATTCCCTCCAACAGGGTGCATCTGCTTTTGGACGTAGCTGTTTGCATGAGATAAATCAGTGATTACTTTTCTCCATTCATTCCAAACCTGCACAATAGTATCAAATGAAAGATACAATTCTCAGCTTACCTCACGACAGAAGGGGGAGGAGTTGTAAAGTTTGATAGCCACAGGGAAGAAGGATCTCCTGTGCCGTTCTGTGCTGCATCTTGGTGGAACCAGTCTGTTGCTGAAGGTCCTCCTCAGGTTGACCAGTGTGTCATGGAGGGGGTGAGCTGAATTGTCCAGTATCTGAGTACTCATAATCTCTTTATTTTGTCTCTGCTCCTCTTAGGCATTGTCACCAGGTGTGTTGGCATCAGAAAAGCATTGATTGATTTCACCAAAGGAGATACTCAGATTACACCAACTCAGTTCTTAATCCAGATTGGAGGAGCTGCACCATGTCCCCCATTGAAAGTAAGGGACATAATCTACTACGATAGACCTGTTACTTTTAACGGGTAATGTTGGCTATGAGATATTTTATTTTTAGTTTATTTTTAATTTAGAATGCGGATTGATAAATTTCTAAGATCACTTTATTACATGTTACTGCAGAGTGCCCATTAGCAAAAACAGTCGCTATTGTGAGTTAATTCGTGTTTGGGAAAGTGCTAGCAGTTTAAAGAGCTGCAGTATTTAAACAAGAGGGCAAATTTATAAACTGGAATTTTTAGCCATGAAAGATTTTGGGACTTTTTAAATGGATGGAGTGAGGGTACTAGCGGTGTACATGATGTAATGAAGCTTTTGTGGGGTATTTGTAGAGGCAACTTGGTGGTGGAGAGTGGCGCTAATCAGCACCAGGGTGCTAAAGGGCCTGTCCCACTTTCACGACCTAATTCAAGACCTTTTTTACTCGTGGACATTTTTCATCAGGCTAGGAAAACGCCCCGACCGACTTGATGCCACGAGTACCAACGACTAGCATCGCGACCTACCTACGACCTCCTACGGCCACGTGACGACCATGCTGCGAGTACGAGTCAAGGGCAAACACGGCAGAGGTCGTGAATTAGGTCGTGAAAGTGGGACAGGCCCTTAACTGTGCAGTGCACTGGAGCTCCACACTTGATGATAGCACCAGCCTGGATCACAGTTCTGCATGTGTCGGCTCTGGTTCTCTCAAGTGTTAAGGTAGAGGGATGAGATCAGTCTTTTTATTGTGACGGTATTCACTGGTACAAAGTATCGACACCGTTTAAAAAGTTCAAGGTCATTATTCCGTTTTTTGGCCAAGTGACCTATATGTTTATTAATCATGCGTCCTGGCACATTTTTGTTGACAACTAAAGCATTGACATTGGACTTTATTTTAGACTTGGGAGATACAGCGCGGAAACAGACCCACCGGGTCCGTGCCAACCCGCAATCACCACCTACACTAGCACTATCCCACACACCGGAAACAATTTGCAATCTTACCAAAGCCAATCAACCTACAAATCTTTGGAGAGTGATTCAGCGCGGAAACAGGCCCTTCGGACCAACATGCCCCATCTAACGTCCTATCTGCCTGCATTCGGCCCATAACCCTCTAAACCAATCCTATCCATGTACCTATCTAGATGCTTCTTAAATGTTGCGATAGTCCCTGCCTCAACTACCTCCGCCAGCAGCTCATTCTATACATCCACCACCCTTTGTGTAAAAAAATAGTTACTCCTCAGGATCCTATTAAATCTTTCCCCCTCATCTTAAATGCTTAAGGGCCTGTCCCACGAGCATGCGACCGCATGCGGCAAGCGCGACCAAACCGGAAGCGGGGGCCGTGAGGAGGTCGAGTGAGTGACGTGAAGTTCGAGCGAAGTCCACGGGAAGTTCGCGCGTGACGTACGGCGTCAAGGCACTACGTCCGGCGTCGAGACGATGCGTATGCCCGTCGAGGCGGCTGCGGCCCGGCAGGCCGTTGCCGCGCGGAATTTTTGAACTGTCAGTTTTCCGGAGCCCCGCGCGACATCGCTCATACCAGCTCTGCACAACTCCATAGGGCTCCGGCGATCGAAGTGGGACCGGTCCCGCGAGGCTGTACGGCTCAAGTGACCACGTTAGGTCGCGCTTGCCGCATGCAGTTGCATGCTCGTGGGACAGGCCCTTTATGATTCCCTTACTCTGGGCAAAAGACGCTATGCATTTACCCTATTCATTCTTCCCATGATTTTTGTACACCTCTATAAGATCACCCCTCATCCTCCTGCGCTCCAGGAGCCTGCTCAACCTCTCCATATAGCTATGGTATCTCTGCAGCACAGGCAAAATGAAATCAGAAAGCACTGGAAATACACGGCAGACCAGGCAGCGTCTGTGGAGTACAGGGAAAACATGTTAGGGTCAAACCTTCTTCAGAGTTGCTTCATGCATGTTGCTGACTGACCGAATACTGACCCCAACAAAAATTACCCCGGTAGGCATGGTTACTGGTTCATTAGACTCAGCAGTATGTAAAACAATACGATAGAACTTTATTCATCCCCGGATGGAAATTGGACTACCAACAGTCACAACACACAACAGGTACACAAAAAATTGAAAGTAAAATTAAATTAAAAGTGAAGAAAAAAAAGACAAGCGACTGTTGGCTGGCTGCTGTGAGCACAGCGCCTTAACCGGAACGAACGAACAAACAAACAAACAAACAAACACAGACTTATCCCCTGGGCAGTGGATTCTAAAATTAGAATGCCCACCCCCTACACCGGGTCCCCCTTTGTTCCCCCACCGACCCTCACGGCGATCCCCCCACGCCGGGTTCCCATTGTCTTCCGCTCCCCCCCCTTCACGCTCATCGACTGCTGATTGTGGGTCGATCGCGAGGACCCAATGCTGCCGCCGAAGCACCTGCTGCCATGGAGTGCAGTGCCTTCAGATTCTGCTGTGTATTCCCTTATGGCAGAATGATGAAATTGGCACCTACAGCATGCACGTGTGAGTTGCAGAATGGCTGAGTAAGCTGCCGATGCCTGTGGCAGCTGGAAATGGTGCAGAGAGACTCAAGACTGCCGACAGCCGTAGCAATGCCATTCCTGTGGAGATGGCTCCTCAGAGATCTATTCCTGACAGTCGATGCCTATCAAACTCGGTGAAGCAAGCATTGTCTTCATTAACAATCGCTGCAGCTTTCAATTACGTGGCACAGCCAAGTCTGAGTTGAGTGTTCGTTCTCTGTCGCGTACCGCACATTAGTGCACGAGGGGATTTTAGTTCACAGCAGCTGCGTATTTAAATTTAGTTAATTAAATAAATTTGGGATTGAAAGGCTCCTGGTGAACACAAAACTACTTGGGTGTTGCGAGAATCCATCTGCCTCACTACATTCCTTGGAGGAGAAAACCTGCCATCCTTTCACAAAACAAAATCAGGGAATGCTGAAAGACTTGGAAGGGTGCTGAGAAGATTTACACGGATGTTACCAGGTCTCGAGGGCCTGAGCTATAGGGAGAGATTGAGTACAGGAGGATGAGGAGGATGAGGAGGATGAGGGGTGATCTTGAAAGGGGTGATCAAAATCATGAAAGGGATAGATCGGGTAGATGCACAAAGTCTCTTGCCCAGAATAGGGGAATCGTGAATTAGAGGATATAGGTGTAAGGAGATGGGGAAAGATTTAATAACAAACTGAGGGGTAACCTTTTCACACAAAGGGTGGTGGTGAGTGTAAGGAGCAAGGTGCCAGAGGAGGTAATTGAGGCAGGGACTATCGCAATGTTTAAGAAACAGTTGGACATGTACATGGATAGCATAGGTTTAGAGGGACATGGGCCAAATGCAGGCAGGTGAGACTACTGTAGATGGGACATTGTTGGCCGGTGTGGGAATGTTGGGCCGAAGGGCCTGTTTCCACACTGTACAACTCTGTGACTCTATGACTCAGCTGGCCAGGCAGCAGTGGGGAGAGAATCGAGGTTAAGGACGCTTCAATGGAACATGAAAAGCGAGAAGCAGAATTCTGGGCCTGACAGAAATGTGACCGGAATCCAAGTCACCCCCATGGGCAGAGTCACTGGGGTAATAGACTCTGCTGTGTGTCAAACATGCAGTGTCTTACATACCAGAATGCTGCCTGGAATAGAGGGTTTCAGCTACAAGGAGTGGTTGGATAAACTTGGATAGTTTTCTCTGGAGTATTGGAGGTTGCTGGGAGACTTGATAGAAGTGTATAAAATGATGAGAGGTATAAGTAGGGTAGACGGTCAGAACCTTTATCCCAGGGTGGAAATGTCCAACATGCGAGGGCATAGCTATAAGGTGAGAGGGGGAACTTTTAATGGACATGTGCGTTTTTTTCCACACATGGCTTGGAACACATTGCGAGGGACAGTGTTGGAGGCAGATACATTAGTGGTGTTTAAGAGGCTTTTAGATGGGCACATGGAAGTGCAAGGCATAGAGGGATATTGATATTGATCATGTACAGGCAGACAAGCTCAGTTTCACTTGGCATCACGTTCAGCACAAACATTGTGGGCCGAAGGGCCGAATCCAGAGCTGTTTCTATGTTCTATTTTAATACCAGCATGTTGAATTGCAGAGAGGGTGTTAAAGCCAAGATGGAGGTCAAGACACCAGAGGAATGGCAGTGATAAGCTGCGGACCTGGTTTGCCATCTCAAGAAAAACTTCAAAAAACACCAGTTGACACAGGAAAAAAGGGTGTGAGCTATAGGGAGAGGTTAAGTAGACTGGGTCACTATTCCATGGAGCATAGGAGGTGAGGGGAGATCTTCTAGAGGTATACAAAACTATGAGAGGAATAGAATGGGTAGATGCACCCAGTCTTTTACCCAGAGTGGGGGAATCAAGGACCAGAGGACATGAGTTCAAGGTGAAGGAGAAAAGGTTTAATAGGAATCATAGGGGTAACTATTTCACAGAGAGGGGTGTATGGAACAAGCTGCCAGAGGAGGTAGTTGAGGCTGGGACTATCCCATCATTTGAGAAACAGTTGGACAGGTACATGGATAGGACAGGCTTGGAGGGTTATGGACCAAGTGCCGGCAGTGGGACTAGGGTAGCTGGGACATTGTTGGCTGGTGTGGGTGAGTTGGTCCGAAGGGCCTGTTTCCACAACGTATCACTCCATGACTAAGATTCCATAACAGAGTGAAATGGAAAGGTGCAGGCACATCTGAAGAGATGTCCTGCAAAGCCATTACTCAATTTGCATTTGATTTCTCTAAAGTAGGTAGGACAACATTGTGAGTACTGAATCAAGTGCAATAAATTGGAAGAAGTACAAATGAATTGCTGTCATATTTAGGGCTGTTGAAGTCCGTGCATGATGGGAATGGAAGAGACAAAATTGCATCTCATACGATTGAGTGCCTTAGGGAGGAGAGTGGTTGCTTAATTTTTTATTGTCGTAGAGTCACACAGCATGGAAACAGGCACTTCAGTCCAACGTGCTGCAGCAAGCAAGAATTTCATTGTCCTATCTGGGACACATGACAATAAAGCTCTCTTGACTCTTGACTTGACTTGACCAGGTTGACCACCATGCCACATGTAAGATAATCCCATTTTAGTTTTAGTTTAGAGATAAAGCGCGGAAACAGGCCCTTCGGCCCACCGAGTCCACACTGGCATGTGATCCCCCGGACATTAACACACATGGGGCAATTTACATTTACACCAAACCAATTAACCTACAAACCTGCTCATCTTTGGAGTGTGGGAGGAAACCGAAGATCTCGGAGAAGATCCACGCGGTCACGGGCAGAACGTAAAAACTCTGTACGGACAAGCACCCATAGTCAGGATCGAACCCAGGTCTCTGGCGATGTAAGCACTGTAAGGCAGCAACTCTATCGCTAAGCCACCATGCCACCCATTTGTCAACTAATTTTGCTTCACAATTAGTTTGTTTTGTCATGGTACTTTAATGAACTTTAAATAGTATTGTCCTTTAAAGGATGGAATAATGCTTCCTGCTTGAAGTTGTTTTAAAAGGACATATAAAAAGGACCTTATCACGCTGTACATATGTTTCCCATTGGTTTTTCCTTTATATTTCATTCTATTTCTATCCACATTAAGATCTTCTTGTTAAGGTTCATGGTTGCCTACGATGTATTTGCAGGTGGGAGACTTTGTTTTGGTTCGTAGCGACGCACAATCAGAAAATGATTGCTATAAGCCCGGTGTGATCATAGCAACACCAAACAAACACAGAGCTGATGACAAGTTTTTCACAGTTTTGAAATACAACAATAGAAAGGTGAGTAGTTGACATGTTTTTAAACTTGATATCTTCCCTAAAAAATTCATTATTTTACAAGATAATGAGTACAAGCTAATTGGTATTGATGAGATTTCAGTTACTTTTTCATAAGAATTTTTTTACGTATTAAGGCATTGTCAATGAAGTACAGGGAAGGTTGCATAGGAAGGAACTGCAGATGCTGATTTACACCGGAGATAGACACAAAATGCTGGAGTAACTCAGTGGGACGGGCGGCATCTCTGGAGGAAAGGACGCTTTAGTGACATTTTGGGTCGAAATCCTTCTTCAGACTCAACTTCAGTCTGAAGAAGGGTTTCGACCCGAAAAGTCATCTATTTTACTTCGGAGTCACGTGAGTGACTACGTGAAGAACCCGCCAGGACGCATGCGTGACATATCGTCTAACGCATTGCGTACGACTGGCAGGGTGGATGCGATTCTCCTGCCAGCAGTCAGACCTGAAGGTAAACTTTTTCCAGGTTTTATCTTCCTGCAGGAACCTCTATTTAGATGTCCTGTAAAGCCCGAGGCGAAGTCCGGAGAATCCAGTCAAGGGAATACCGGTCACGACCTCGGGCATACCCGAAAACATCGGGGATACCCCCCCCCCCCCCCCCCGACACACAGCCGCTTGAAAGACCACGAAATATGGGTAGCGGGCGGCGGAGAAGTCGTCTCTCGGGCCGTTGGCATTGGAGCCAGCGGCTTCATACTGGTGCCGGTGGCACCTTTACAGCGGGGATACCACCCGACAATGTATATCGCGGCTATCCCTTTCACAGGGACCGCGAGGATATCCCTACTGCAGGAACCACAGGGATACCCAGCACGGTGGGGGGAGGGAGGCCCGACTACAAGGGAACCCCGGCTGCATACAAGGACCTCGAGACCAAGCTCGAAGGGGGGGGGGGGAGGAGGGGGTGGAGCATTGCCCCCCCCAGCGGAAGGTTTAAAACAGGACCTGCAGTTAAATTCTTTATTCTCAGTTTGTTTAGTTCTATTTCTGTGAGGATGTGTTACAGGAAAGGAACCATGGACTAAGTCCAAATGGAGACTGACTGCAGAGGAGTGCGGGCAGTCAGCAGCAGTTGGCTACACCTGGACCGCTAATCGATCATCAGCCTCCGACCTGGCACCAGCACAGTCGGAATCGACACCACAGACTGGCGGGAAGGCCAAGCAAAGTCGGACAGGCCCGAAGACTCAGACAAGTCGGGCTGTGAAGACTCACCGCCAGCGGGAGCACTGTGATCGCATATCCCGCATGGAGCGGTTGATGGAGCAGATGCTCCAATGTGACATGCTCCGGTATATGGAGTCTAGTCACCATGGGGTCCTTGGACGCCCAAGGCAGCACCTTATTGAGGGCTGCATAATGCATCTCCCTCGACAGAGGGGAGCATTAGGAGTCACTTCTGGGCTGACTCTGAAGACAGGGGTTTGGCTGAAGATACCACAAGTGTGCAGGGGGTGCAGGAACAACACAACCAGCAGCAGGAGCTCGATGAGGGCCATCGGGCTCAGGAAGGCCACATCATCACACAAGACCTCACATCTCCGGCGGCAGCACCCCTACGCACCCACCAGCTACTATTTTGTTTTTCCAGAGATGCTGCCTGACCCGCTGAGTTACTCCAGCCTTTTGAGTCTGCCTACAGGGAAGGCTGCTGACTTAGCGAAGCATCACACACACAGCTTCTTTACTAACTTTATACCCATCCCTGTTTGCAGTCCCAGGCTTTCAAAAGCCCTGTGTGACGTCTGATTCTAAATTGAGTCTCCATTCATATAGATGCTCGTTCCCACTGTGATGAATTTTATTTTCTTAAAATCAACTGTTTCTACCCCATCCCCCAATGTTACGCTATTGAAGCCTCCAACTAACTAAATCGTACATCATGTTCAACGCATTGCCTTATACACAAGTCTCCAACTGAATAAAAACATAACCTCAAAGATATTTAAAAAGAACACATGTAACAGTAGAATTTTAAACAGATATCACTTTGATTACAGTTCAGTTGGAACTTTGTAAGTTGTACAAACCAAGTTGCAATCATCATCATATCCATATGTAAGGTGAGATTCAGGTACAATGAAAATCTTGCTTGCAGCAGCATCATAGGCCTACAGACTCCGACAACACACGAAACATGAATTAGACAAGAAGACTGAGAAAAAAATGACTGCAAAAACAAGATGTCAATGCAAAAAATATAATTAGTAAAATATGTCCACAGTAAATTGTCAGTAACTGGATTAGAATATTATCGGCAAGAATCATTACATTTAAAATGGATGGAGTAAAAAATAAATTTTGCCATAAGCCAAATAGAAAATACCAACGGTTATGGCCCTGTCCCACTTAGGAAACCTGATCGGAAACCTCTGGAGACCTTGCGCCCCACCCAAGGTTTCTGTGCGGTTCCCGGAGGTTTTTGTCAGTCTCCCTAATGGTTGAAAGTGGTTTCTGCGTAGTCGAGCTTCTTCTATGTTCCGGCGATTATTTCAAAAAATTCAAAACCGGCCTCAACTAAAAATAGGTTGCCGTTTTTAAAATCGGTAATTTTTTAGTCGAAGCCGATTGCGATGCTAGTTGAAGGTGGTTACCGGAGGTTGTAGGTAGTGGAAGGTAAGACCTTTTTTTCACCCAGTTTTATTCCACCAGGGAGGTGGGGCGCAAGGTCTCCAGAGAGAGAAATGGTACTTCTAAAAGCTGGCAGAAAGTTGACAGAATAGTTAAGAATAGGGAAGACCATTTCAGAATGATGAAGAAATAAAGCAAGTGAGAGGTGGAGAGGGAATGTTTATCAATTTCTACATGTACCAAAGTAACCGAAACAAATGTTGACTGAACGATTGTTGGAGATAACATTTGAAAAGATGGCCATCATTTTTCATCGTAGTTCAAATATAAAAATTACTAGACTAAGTGGAACCTGTTGGGTCCCAGCTTCACACGGAAGGGCTGATCCCCCAACGCAATATTCCACCTCTCCACCAATTCTGTTGGTCAAGGGGGGAGGGGGGGGGGGCTTTCTGGAGCGCTAATATGGGTGTTGTGGGCTGAAGGGACTGGTTTCCAGAGGGCTAGTATGAACTTTGTGGGCCAAATGGATTATTGGGCTGGTGGCTCAGTCACTCAAGCCTGGTGTGCTGGCAGCTCGCTCACTCACGGCTGGTGGGCTGGCAGTTGACTCACGGCTATTCCTTGAAATTCCATTTCAAGCAGCGTGCAAGGCTACCAAATTCAAGTTCAGTTTCATGCCACTTCAAGCAGGATGCAAGGCCAACAAATTCAAGTGCAGTTTCATACCACTTCAAGCAGGGTGCAAGGCCACCAAATTCGTGCAGTTTCCTACCATTTCAAGCAGGGTGCAAGGCCACCAAATTCAAATGCAGTTTCATACCATTTCAAGCAGGGTGTAAGGCCACCAAAGACAGAGAGTCAAGACCTCTCCCTCCACCATCTAGCAGAGACTGAGCCATGCCCACACTTCTGGGTTTTATATTCCATCCCCCCCTCAATAGGGCAAACACCACTTTAGCATTTTCAAAGCAACCGACACTTTTGCATTTTCAAACTGCATTTTCAAACTGCATTTTCAAACGACATTAAGGGCACTCACAGTTTAGTAGACATATTTTCAGTGTTATTCACAGCTCGGACTGAGAGACGTGACCCTCTTGCTCCCCCATCTTGCAGAGACTGACTGAGGCACTCAACACTTCCGGGTTTTATAGTCTTTCCCCCCTCCCACCAGAAGGGTCGTGGCCTTCATGGCATGATTGACAGGAGAGAGAATCTCAACATTTTATAAACATTAATAAGTCTTTTATTTTTCATCAATGGGAAAAATCCTCTTGTCCTGCCCAGCGGAGGGGGACTCTTAATAAGATGGCCCAAAATCACAGCCATAAGTGGTAGCTTTTTTTCTAAAATCAATATGTAGTGCAAACAGGAAGTGGTCAAGATGAGACTTTTAGTAATATAGATGTTGTTGGACGAGGCAAGTAACTCAATTTAGTAATTGAGAGGAGATTAAACTGTTTGATTAGAGACCAATGTCTGATATCTGCTTCAACATTATTTAAAATACAACATGAGCTGGAATTGGATAGTTTTATCAATGGCAGGTTAACAAATATAACTGTTTTAACTATAGAAATACTATCATAACAAATAAAATATCGTTGAATTTGAGAGAATCATTTTTTACATATAAATATTTAGTTCACATATTTGGAAGTTAAAGGATTTTATAAATGACATCTCAATCTATTGTGTCACATGCTTTGGCTGAATTTTTGTCCTCATCTGCTCAGTGATAACTTGAAGAAGCAAGACATTATATAATCCATCTGTAGATTTAGAGTAGAGAGATACAGCGTGGAAACAGACCCTTCAGCACACCAAGTTTGCACCGACCAGAAATAACCCCGTACACTAGCACCATCCTACACACTAGGGGCAATTTACAATTTACAGAAGCCGATCAACCTACAAACTGGTATGTCTTTGGAGTGTGGGAGGAAACCTGAACACCCGGAGGAAACCCATGTGGTCACAGGAAGAACATACAAGCTCCATACAGGCAGTACCCAAAATCAGGATCAAACATGGGTCTTTGGCGCTGTAAGGCAGCAACTCTGCCACTGTGCCACCCCTGTTTTTCTTAAATATGGCGACATATTATTACCAAACATGCAATTTTCAAAGAAATTAAATCAACATAGGTCACAGTTGTTGGAATCCCATCACTCAAGATGTGTAAATGGAAACTAAGATCTTTTACTTGGTTTGCAGCGAGTTGAGGAAGATAAAAAATGAAACTTTCTTTCAAGATATGGTATTTTTCAAATCACATTGAGCTTATCTCAGGTGAGGGAATAAAAAGGGGATACCCTTCACCTGAGGTCATCTGTTGCCGGCCGTGATTTGTCCTGCCTCTTTTTGCTTCCATTTTGTTTCCTCCACTCCTACAATCAGTCTGACGAAGGTTCCCGACCCGAAACGTCACCTCTCCATTTTCTCCAGAGATGCTACCTGACCCGCTGTGTTACTCCACCATTTTGTGTCTACCTTTGATATAAAACAGCGTCTGCCGTTCTTTGTTATTAAGAGTTGAGTTTTGGGTCATTTGCACAAGCACAGTGAGATACTGTACATGGAAAGTGAAAATCTTGCTTGCAGCAGTATCACAGGTACTTGGAATGGTGCTAAGAACAGGAAACATTCCAATATTGATACATACAGCTTCCATCTAGATTTTGCTTCATGACAAGTGAGTTTATGCCTGCATTTCATACTCAAAAATACATTTTCAGAAAATGTAATTGCTTGCCGTTGGATAAATTGCGAGCAATTTGGAGTCCATTGCAGTGTTTGTAGCTGTGATAATAAATCTGAGCCGATGAAGCATTTCTAATCAAAGCACAGGCTTGTTTTGATCATTCATCATGGTAATATAAAATAGTTATTCAGCTCCATCAGTAGAGCATTGTCGCATTAAGGTTTAAAATTAGATCACCCATGCAGATGTGGAATAAACAAAATAAATCATGGATTGAGCTGACGGAACAGACTCTGTCAGATATGAACTAAAACTGAAATAGCATCGATAGCTTTGATCTCAGGGGTTGCAAGTTCATTCTGTCCCCTGTAGAGATTTGTGCTTCTATAGTATTTGTCCACTTCAGATGCTGTCGGCAAAAATATCTGTGTATTAATTCCACTCATCATATATCGCTCTTCCTTTTACATCATTGCTGTTTTTTTAGGAAACATTTTAGGAAAATTAATGTCTTCAACAGTGCAGTCAAATCATCAAAGGCTAGAGTCTGGGTCTCATCACTGCTCGAGTAGTACACACACACTGAATGACATCCAAGAGTGCAATTATGACGTTGATGCATATACACAGCTAATGGTACATTTGGCCACGACGGTATTCTCAGTATAAATACACAATGATTAAAAGGATGGTGCATTGGACAAGGAATCAAATAAACTAAATCTTTGTTCTTTGGCTCCCATACAGGCGTATGGTCACACTCACGGCGGTGTTTAATTTGTTAAGATTCTTCATTGTTATATTCTGCAAATTGGATAATCAACGGTGGAGGGTGAGTCCAGGGAACTCTTGCCAAATATTCACTGATTTAGCTTGGTTTAGAGATACAGCAAGGAAACAGGCCCTTCGGTCCACCAAGTTCGAGCCGACCAGCATATTAACACTATCCTACACATACTAGGGACATAGAAACATAGAAAATAGTCTCTTCGTGCTAACGGCAGGTACTTGGGAAGACTCGCTAATGGCAGGTAAGCACGGGAAGACTCGTGAAGATTTTTCTACATGATGAAAAATGTCCACGAGAGCCCCGAGTACTGACGAGCTCCCATTACCATAAATCTCCGAGTTCGAATCAGGGCAAACTCGGGAGAACTCTTGGAATGAACTCGTACCGTGGGACAGGGCTTTTAGTGTGCGGGGATCTCTGGTCGGCGCGGACTCGGTGGGCCGAAGAGCCTGTTTCCGCGCAGTATCTCTAAACTGAACTAAACAATTCACAACTCTTCAATCTACCTGTCTCACACCATCGACTCTAATCATTGGCCTTCGTTCCAACCATTTGCCTATCATAACCCCCCCTTGCCTGTGTTTGCCTGTTACCTGCCACACTTTGTCCTGCCCCTTAGAGTTCTTTCACCCTCTCCATAACAATCAGTCTGAAGAAGACTCCGTTCTGGAGCAGAAGAAGCTGTTCCTAAGACTGGTGGTATGGACCAGGTATTCCACACCTGGTAAGAGTTGCCTGTAGAAGCTACAGAAGCAGATACAACATGATATTTGGACAGATTATATAGATATGAATGGTTTAGAGAACTCTAGGTCAAATGCAAGGACTAGCCCACAGAGTTGTACAGAATGGAAACAGCCCACCCTTTCCATGTTGACCAAGGAGGCATATTAGGCTCGAACCATCTGCCTGCATTTGGCCACTAAACACTTCCTATCCATATATTTATCCAAATGTCTTTTAAAAGTCATATTTGAAAACACTTCTATAACTTCGTCTGGCAGCTCATTCAGATATGGACTATCCTATAAATGGAAAAACCTTCTTCAGACTGGAGTGCCATTTCTCCAGAGATGCTGCCTGACCCCTCTGAGTTACTCCAGCATTTTGGGTCTATCAGAGGTAATGGGTACCACCTTTTATGGCAAGAAATATCATTTTCAATAGTGTTACAGGGAAATAACTGGTGCGTGTTAACTATTATTATAAGGTCATAAGTGATAGGAGTAGAATTAAGCCATTCAGCTCATCAAGTGTACTCCGCCATTCAATCATGGCTGATCTATCTCTCCATCCTAACACCATTCTCCTGCATTCTCCCTATAACCCCTGACACCGGTACTAATCAATCACCAGTACAAATCTATCTATCGCAAGCTTAAAAATATCCACTGACTTGGCCTCCACAGCCTTCTGTGACAAAGACTTCCACAGATTCACCACCCTCTGACTAAAGAAATTTACCCTCTTCTCATTCCTAAAAGAACATCCTTTAATCCTGAGGCTTTTACCTCTAGTCCTAGACTCTCCCAATAGTCGAAACATCCTCTCCACATCCACTCTATCTAGGCCTTTCACTACTCGGTAAGTTTCAATGAGGTACCCCCTCATCCTTCTAAAATCTAGCAAGTAGATGTCTAGTGCCATCATATGCTCATCATACATTAACCCATTGGAGAAAAAATACTTTGCAATATTTTAAGTTTGAATTACTGTTCAGGATACAATGACATTTTCTGCAGTTGACCACACCTCTTAAAAAAATGAGATAAAGTATTAAACAAAATTGCAATGCACCACTTGGACAACAAAAACGCATATGTCAGGCTGTTATTCATCGATTACAGCTCGGCATTTAACACAATCATCCCCTCCAAACTGGTTACCAAACTCGCAGAACTGGGTCTCTGCGCATCCCTCTGCAATTGGATCCTCGACTTCCTCATTCACAGACCACAGTCTGTTCGTATTGGTGGAAATGTGTCAGCCTCGATAACAATCAGCATGGGAGCACCTCAAGGCTGCGTGCTCAGCCCCCTGCTGTACTCACTCTATACCCATGACTGCGTAGCCAATCACAGTGCGAACTCCATCATCAAGTTCGCTGACGACACCACTGTTGTGGGGCGTATCACTGATGGGGATGAGTCAGAGTATAGAAGAGAGATCGAGCAACTGTCCATATGGTGCCAGCGCAATAACCTGGCCCTCAACAGCAAAACCAAGGAACTGATTGTGGACTTTGGAAGGAGTAGGAGGGGGACCCACAGCCCCATTTATATCAACGGGTCGATGGCTGAAAGGATCAAGAGCTTCAGATTCCTGGGCGTGCACATCTCTGAAGACCTTTCCTGGTCCGAGAACACTAATGCAATTATCAAGAAAGCTCATCAGCGCCTCTACTTCCTGAGAAGATTACGGAGAGTCGGATTGTCAAGGAAGACTCTCTCTAACTTCTACAGGTGCACAGTAGAGAGCATGCTGACCGGTTGCATCGTGGCTTGGTTCGGCAATTTGAGCGCCCTGGAGAGGAAAAGACTACAAAAAGTAGTAAACACTGCCCAGTCCATCATCGACTCTGACCTTCCTTCTATCAAGGGGATTTATCGCAGTCGCTGCCTCAAAAAGGCTGGCAGTATCATCAAAGACCCACACTATCCTGGCCACACACTCATCTCCCTACTACCTTCAGGTAGAAGGTACAGGAGCCTGAAGACTGCAACAACCAGGTTCAGGAATAGCTACTTCCCCAAAGCCATCAGGCTGTTAAACCTGGCTTGGACAAAACTCTGATTATTAATAACCCATTTTCTGTTATTTGCACTTTATCAGTTTATTTATTCATGTGTGTATATATTTATATCATGGTATATGGACACACTTATCTGTTTTGTAGTAAATGCCTACTATGTTCTGTGTGCTGAAGCAAAGCAAGAATTTCATTGTCCTATACAGGGACACATGACAATAAACTCACTTGAACTTGAACTTTTCTTTCGCTGCTGGGTCCTACATGAAGGTGCATTATAAGATTCTATTTTAGCGGTCTGAGAAACGACTACTGGAGTTTTCAACAATACTTTATTCGAAAGCTCAAGTTGCTGCATACAGGTTTATCAGACACGTCTGCCCACATCGGTGGTCAGCGCTGAACTAACACGCGCAAAGGAAAAAACGCGCATAAACAACAGCCCCTCCCGAGTCACGTGGCCGCGGCTTCCGAACGCCGGGTTCGATACCTGCGTGTGCTAGCAGGCGCCGTTACAATATTCCTTTGTGACTAATATTTCAACCCTTTGCTTTAGATATTGATTGCCTTCAGATATAACAACAGCTGCTGAGGTAACCTGTTCCCAAATGGCTAATGTTAAGGGATGACATGATTCCCATTCCCACAGGTGGAATACCACAAAACTAGTCCCAGCTAAACATTTGTTATGCTGAAAGCGAACATGCCAAAGTCTTCTAATTAGAGCACATAGCCTCCCACTGCATGTGTCAGTTGGGTGATTAATAAACACACTGTGATTTTGAGAGCATTTTGTTTAATTGTGCAGTAAACCTCATCATCAAAGCTTGCTAATTATATACATTTCATATGTAAGGACCTGGGCAAATTTTTCAAAGACTCTGGCTTTCACATTTACCAAATTGCAGTGAGGTTGCTGTTTTTAGACCTAGTTTAATGACACAAAATAAAACACAGTGTGATTTTCAAATTCATTCGGAAAACATTTTACTTTTACATTTGCTAGGAAGCTTTTTCTTCATTTCTTATCAGAGTGAGAGGAACACATTTTTCCAGGTTCAGGGACAGCTACTTTTCAACAACCATCAGGTTCTTAAACTAAGGCGAACGACGAGGGCGGCCACGGTGGAGCAGCGGTAGTGTTGCTGCCAAACAGCGCTTGCAGTGCCTGAGACCCAGGTTCGATCCTGACGATGGGTGCAGACAAACTCCATACAGACAGTATGGAGTTTGTACCTTCTCCCCGTGACCTGCGTGGGTTTTCTCCGAGATCTTCGGTTTCCTGCCACACTCCAATGACGTACAGGTTTGTAGGTTAATCGGCTTGGTGTATGTGTAAATTGTCCCTAGTATGTGTAGGATAGTGTTCATGTGTGGGGATCGCTGGTGGGTTCGGACTCGGAGGGACAAATGGCCTGTTTCCGCGCTGTATTTCTAAACTAAAGAAAACTAAAAAGGAACTTGGACAATCTTAACGCTACCTCATCACAGAAGACTATGGACCATCTTATCCACTACCGTGGACAGGTTTTCTGTTTTTCACAAATGTCTTGTTTTTTTACACTTTTGTTTACTGCCTTGTAGCATTTACGTGTAATTTATGTATAATTTATACATTTATGTGTTGTCTTAATATATGTTCCTTGATGCTGCTGCTGCAAGCAAAATTTCCATTGTATCATACCTCATCATACTTGTGCATATGGCAATGAACCCAAGCTGAATGACTTGGCACAATGTCTCACAAGTTAGTGTCATTGCTTTCCCTCTCCAGTGTCCTGGGTTCGATGCTGTTGTACGGTGTCACCTGTATGGAGTTTGTATGTTGTCGCTGTGACCATGTGGGTTTTCTTCCATATCCCAAAGATATGATGGTAGTTTTACAGATTAACTGTAAATTATTCCTCAGTGCAGGTGGATGGCAAAACAAGAATGAAGAGAGGATGGAGGAGAGAGAGAGAGAGAAAAAGTGAAAGAGAGAAAGGGAGAGAGAGAAAGAGAGAGAGAGAGAGAAATTGAGAGTGAAATTTAGTAACAGGGAATTAAGGGAAATGGAATTGCACTGTTGGGAGAGGCATGGGCCGAATGGTCTATATCTGTTTTGTAATGTGTCTTAAGAGTGCTTAGCACAGCAGCAGTATAGAGTGTGAAAATCAATGATAACCTTCACAATATTTATTTATAATGTAATTATTTTTTAAAGAAAACATTGACAGGGTGATGTCTATCTGTCAATAGACAATAGGTGCAGGAGTAGGCCATTCGGCCCTTCAAGCCAGCACCGCCATTCACTGTGATCATGGCTGATCATCCACAATCGGTACCCCGTTCTTGCCTTCTCCCCATATCCCTTGACTCCACTATCTTTAAGAGTTCTATCTGACTCTCTCTGGAAAGCATCCAGAGAATTGGCCTCTACTGCCTTTTGAGGCAGAGAATTCCACAGATCCACAACTCTCTGGGTGAAAAGGTTTTTCCTCATCCCCGTTCTAAATGGCCTACCCCTTATTCTTAAACTGTGGCCCCTGGTTCTGGACACCCCAACATCAGGAACATGTTTCCTGCCTCCAGAGTGTCCAATCCCTTAATCTATATTACTAAAAGTCTGATCTTGACCGCTTTTGGCCCGCTGTGCTGCGATTTCCGAAAGAACGCCGTCACCTATGGCCGTCATTTTTGGCCACCTCGCTCAGAGCCCCCCTCCGCCTTCCGGGACCGGAGGATTTTTCCCATCGATGAAAAATCAGAGAGATATTAATGTTTTTACAAAATCTGCCATTCTCTCTGCTGCCCCTGCTGGAAGGAGGGGGAGGGACTATAAAATCAGGAAGTGCTGTGCCTCATTCAGTCTCTGCAAGATGGAGGAAGCCATCTCTCTGAGCTCTGAATAACACTGAACACATGTTTACTCAACTGTGAGTGCCCTTAATGTTGATTGAAAATGAAAATATGGTTGGTTTGAAGTAAAAAGGCACTGCCTGCAAATGGTTGTTTGTCTAAACTTGACAACTTCCTGTTTGCACTATATTGATTTTAGAATGCTACCACTTATGGCTGTGATTTTTGGCCTTCTTACTCAGTTCCCCTCCTCTCATCAGGTGCAGAGGATTCTTCCCATCAATGAAAAACAAAAGTGTTATTAGTGTTTAAAAAGTGTTGAGAATCTCTCTCCTGTCAATCACGCCATGAAGGCCACACCTTTTCCGGTGGGAGGGGGAGGGATTATAAAACCCGGAATGTGGGTGTGGCTCAGTCTCTGCATGATGGGGGAGGGAGAGGTCATGACTGTCTGAGCTGTGAATCAACTGAACACACTGAATGTCTACTGTGTGGTTTAATGGTGGTTTCACCCTGCTTGAAATAGTATGAAACTGCATTTGAATGTGGTGGCCTTGCACTAAATGGTATGAAACTGCATTTGTATGTGGTGTCGTTGCACCCTGCATGAAATGGTATGAAACTGCATTTGAATTTTGTGGCCTTGCACCATCCTTGAAATGGTATGAAACTGCACTTGAATTTGGTGGCCTTGCACCCTACTCGAAGAGGTAAGAAACTGCACTTGAATTTGGTGGCCGTGCACCCTGCTTGAAATGGTAGGAAAATGGATTTGAATTTGGTGGCCTAGCACTCTGCTTGAAATGGAATTTCAAGGAATAGCCGTGAGTCAACTGCCAGCCCACCAGCCGTGAGTGAGCTGCCAGCACATCAGGCTTGAGGGACTGAGCTGCCACCCCAAGAATCCATTTGGCCCACAATGTCCATACTAGCCCTCTGGAGACCAGTAGTCACTGCAGCCAACAACACCCATACCAGCTCTCCAGAAAGCCCCCCCCCCCCCCCCCCCCACTGGCCACCAATATTGGAATTGGTGGAGAGGTGGAATATTGCGTCGGAATATAACCCTAACCCCATGTTTTGTGACCTGGGCACAACTGGGTCCCAGGTCGGCTCGCCTGCCCCACACTCCAAAGAAATGCAGGTTTATAGGTTAAGCGCTTCGGTAAATTGTAAATTATCCCTAGTGTGTTGGATGGTACTAGTGTACGGGGTAATTGTTGGTTGGCGCGGACACGGTGGGCAAAGGATCTGCAGTTCCCAGGTCGCCCGCCTAGGTCGGCTCGGCAGTAGTTCCCAGGTCGCGTAAACTAATTGAACAAAAACACGCCTGCGGGCCGGATGATTTCGGGTAACGGTCCGGATCCGGCCCATGGGCCATAGGTTGCTGACCCCTGTCCCAGATGTTAGGCCTCATTGTGTCTCCCCCATGTTTTAAAAGCAATTTCTTCCCATGCGCGAGTCTTGCGGTTCCCCACTAGTCACTGCCTGCCATTCTGAAAGGGATCCGTTAATCCCTACTCTTTGTTTCCTGTCTGTCAACCAATTTTTTATCCGTCAGCACCCTATCCCCAATACCATGTGCTCTAATCTTGCCCACTTATCACCTATGTGGGACCTTATCAAATGCTTTCTGAAAGTCCAGGTATACTACATCCACTGGCTCTCCCCTGTCCATTTTCCTAGTTACATCCTCAAAAAATTCCAGAACACTAGTCAAGCATGATTTCCCCTTCGTAAATCCATGCTGACTCGGACCGATCCTGTTACTGCTATCCAAATGTGCGGCTATTTCATCTTTTATAATTGACTCCAGCATCTTCCCCACCATCGATGTCAGGCTAACTGGACTATAATTCCCTGTTTTCTCTCTCCCTCCTTTCTTAAAATGTCCCCAGACATTTTACTGCCCCATCCATTACCTGTTTTCTTTACTTTAGACTTTAGAGATACAGCGCGGAAACAGGCCCTTTGATTTACCGAGTCCATGCCGACCAGCTGATCACCCCGTACACTAACACTATCGGGACAATTTACAAATTCACAGAAGCCAATTAACCTACAAACCTGTACGACTTTGGAGTGTGGGAGGAAACCAGAACACCTGGAGCAAACCCAAGTGGTCACAGGGAGAACGTACACATTCCATACAGATGGCACACATAGTTATGATTAAACCTTGGTCTCTGTTGCTATAAGGCAGCAACTTTTCCACTGTGCCACTGTGCCGACCTTAGTGAGATATTGCTGACATGTATATCAGACTGTTACTACATTTGTGGCTGTATTTGATTATGTGAGTTAATTTTTCTAAATATATTGCATTTTTAGGCATTAAACTGAGGAATCACAGGTGAGAAATAATGGTATAAAAGCCATCTCTGTAACCTATTTAGATTTTGTATGTTTGGAAAGCTTACCTTTAAATTATGGCACGATTTAATTCCTCTCCAAGTTCAGTATTGTTCATTATGCAGTTAGTTATCTGTGGGATTGAATCTAACAGTTGTGCTTTGTTTTGGTAGGAACATTCATTCCGCAATGGGCTAATCAAAATCAGCTCGACACAATATTCCTTCATCAGTTGCTACATAAGAGAGGCTCAGGTGACCGATCGCACAATGTGAGTAGCATGATGGGCTGAGCGGCCTCAATCCGCGCTGTAAACTGGTGGGTGATGAAGTTTTATTGAGCTGATTCAGAAATGTAGGGTAGCACGATGGCGCAGTGGTAGAGTTGCTGTCTTACAGCGCCAGAGACTTGGGTTCCATCCTGACCACGGGTGCTGTCTGTATGGAGTTTGTACGTTCTCCCCGTGACTGCATGGATTTTCCCCGGGTGCTCCAGTTTCCTTCCACATTCCAAAGACGTACAGGTTTGTAGGTTACATTGGCTTGGTGTATGTGTAAATTGTCCCTAGTGTGTGTACGATAGTGTTAGTGTGCGGGGATCGCTGGTCGGTGTGGACTCGGTGGGCCGAAGGGCCTGTTTCCTCGCTGTATCTCAAAACTAAATTAAACTAATGGGAAAAGAAGGAGGGAAGCTGTTTGGGCAAAGTTAGCCAATGTCAAAGACTAGAGGGCATTGCTTTAAGGTGAGAGGGGCCAAGCTTAAAGGAGATGTGCGGGGAAAGTTTTCTTACACAGAGGATGGTAGGTGTCTGGAACACACTGCCAGAGATGGTGGTGGTGGAGGCAAATGACAGTTAAGAACAGAGAGTGGTGATTTTCACACAGAGGGCAGTGGAGGCTAAGTCACTGGATGGGTTTAAGAGAGAGTTAGATAGAGCTCTAGGGGCTAGTGGAGTCAAGGGATATGGGGAGAGTGGTGAATCTCTGTAATTCTCTGCCACAGAAGGTAGTTGAGGCCAGTTCATTGGCTATATTTAAGAGGGAGTTAGATGTGGCCCTTGTGGCTAAAGGGATCAGGGGGTATGGAGAGAAGGCAGGTACAGGATACTGAGTTGGATGATCAGCCATGATCATATCGAATGGCGGTGCAGGCTCGAAGGGCCGAATGGCCTACTCCTGCACCTATTTTCTATGTTTCAATGTTTCTAAACATTTTTTTTCTGCACCTTTATCTGAAATGGGCAACTGTTATTTTAAACAGTGTTGCTTAATTCTCAATCCAAAATCCCTCCCACAAGAGGAACACACTAATGGACCTGTCCCACTTTGGCGATTTTCCAGGTGACTGCCGGCGGGTGTCAAGTTGCCGACAGTCGCCTGAAAAACCGGCAACTGGAACGGCGACTGTCAGAGTGGGACACACACACATCACTTCCTTCACCAGCCTGTTATGCAGGTGGGGGACAGGGCAAGCGAGGGGAGCGCTGGCTGGGTGAAATTTACATGGTGCAAAGCCAAGGTGATACAGACACACACCGCGATGAGCAGGAACATTGGTGCTGTATTAAGATGGCTAGAGCAGAGTGTACAGTAAGTCCTTTAAAAGAGGGGCGAGAGGGGGGAGAAGTGCAGAGAGGGGGGAGAAGGAGTGGAGACAACTTTTAAGAAGCCAGAGATACACGGCTGTGAAGCTCGGCGCACATTTAACATTACCAGTCGGTTATCCTTGGTTCTGAAAACTACTGCTTACGTTTTTTTTTTCCCTATGAGTCAATGAAATTCACCGGTCAGCACCGGCTACAACCTATGAGAACCTACGTGAACCTTCAACCTGGCATCCCACTAGGACCTCTTGGCGACCCACCTACAGCACGAGAATTCTCGCTACTCTCCATGGCGGCTTCAATCTAGTCGCCGCTAATATTTCAACATGTTGAAAAATTTGCAGCGACCATAATGAGGCCCCGACTAGTTCCCAGAATGCGGGAGCTCCTCACGACCATCAAGGTGACTCCCCGGCAACCACCCGGCAACCACCCGGCAACCACCCGGCAACCACTCGGCAACCACTCGGCAACCACCCGGCAACCACCCGGCAACCACCCGGCAACCACCCGTGAACATGTGGCGATTACATAGTCTCCTGCAGTTGGCTAAAAAGTCGCCTAAGTGGGACAGGCCCATTAAGACCCACCTCGACAAGAACCCTTCGGATAATACACTTCAATCAAATTCCTTTCACTGTTCTAAACTCCAGCTGGGAACAAACGTAGTCTGTCCATCCATTGTCTCATCTGGCAACCAGACAAAGCCAAGGATTAATCTTCTAAACGTCCTCGGAGTTTCTTACAACATATTAACATACTCCTGTAAAGAAGGAAATCAAAAGTGCACCCAGTGGCCTCACAAATGTTTGAAGTATAAGCTTTCCACTTTTATATTCAATTCCTCTCACAATAGGCAATAACGTATGTGTTAGCTTTTCTAATTACTTGCATACCCTCTGACCAAAGACATTCCTCCTTTCTAGAGGTACGCCCTTTAAGTCTGAGGCTCTGGCCTCTGGTCCTAGACTCTCCCACCAGTGGAAACATTCTCTCTGCACATCCACTCTAAGCAGGCCGCACGGCTCTACTGTTCTATGTTCTATTCTGGTAATAAAAAGGGATATTTAATATTTAATATGCTGCATTATCAGTTTATTATATGGAGCATTATGAATATTTAATGAATTACAAATTGGGGCAGCACAGCGGCAGAGTTGCTGCCTTACAGTGCCAGAGACCTGGGTTTGATCCTGACTACAGGTGCTGCCTGCACAGAGTATGTACAATACATTCTCCCTGGGACTGTATGGGTTTACTCTTGAGTTTTTCCCGGGTGCTATGGGTTTTAATTATACAATCTTCCTGTGACTGCGTGGGTTTACTCTGGGTGCTCCGGTTTTCTCCCACAATCCAAGGACGTCCAGGTTTGTAGGTTAATTGGCTTTGGTAAATATGTAAATTGTCCCCAGTGTGTAGGGTAGTGCTAGTGCATAGGATGATCGCTGGCTGGCGAGGACTCATTGGGCCGAAATACCTATTTCCATGCTATAACTCTAAAGACTAAAGTCTAGAGGACAACTGGAATGGTGGAAACATAATTGCCTCCCTATCTTTGCCGCACAAAATGGTCATTCCACTATTACTTGCTCATCCTAATTTGAGGTCTCCTAATTTGAGGAAGGACATCCTTGTGATTGAGGCAGTGCAGCATAGGTTCACGAGATTGATCCCTGGGATGGCGGGACTGTCATATGAGGAAAGATTGAAAAGACTAGGCTTGTATTCACTGGAGTTTAGAAGAATGAGGGGGGATCTAATAGAAACATATAAAATTATAAAAGGACTGGACAAGCTAGATGCAGGAAAAATATTCCCAATGCTGGGCGCGTCCAGAACCAGGTGCCGTAGTCTTAGAATAAAGGGGAGGCCATGTAGGACTGAGGTGAGAAAAAACTTTTTCACCCAGAGAGTTGTGAATTTATGGAATTCCCTGCCACAGAGGGCAGTGGAGGCCAAATCTCTGGATTGATTTAAGAGAGAGTTAGACAGAGCTCTAAGGGCTAGTGGTATCAAGGGATATGGGGAGGAGGCAGGCACGGGTTTTTGGTTGGGGATGATCAGCCATGATCACAATGAATGGCGGTGCTGGCTCGAAGGGCCGAATGGCCTCCTCCTGCACCTATTTTCTATGTTTCTATATCCACACCATTTACAGCAACACCTGATCAAGACTTCTTCGATGACTCCTTACTTCTCGATTTCCACCACATAGAACGTCAAGGGGAGCGGATGAACGGAAAAGTCGTAAACTGCAAACTTCTTTCCAAATTACCATCCTGACTTGAAGCTTGATCCGCAGTGAATCAAAATCATGGAATCCCTTCGTGGAAGCTCATCAAGAGTTCAGAGTCTTTCCTTTGAACATCACATAGGACACTATCAAGGTGTCCCATTTTAGGCCAACATAAACATTACAATTCGTCAGTATAATCCCTGTGGTTGAATGCAATCGCTCACCACCTTCTGAAGCACCATTAGAGATGGCTCAAGCAGCATCTGTGGATGGAACAGAAATGTAGAAACCCTGGCTCAGACTTCAGTTACTTTGTTTCTTAAAATAATTTTTGTGCATGGAGTGTTTTAATGATGGGAAGGAATACAGGAAGGAGATTGAGAACCTTGTAACCTGGTGCCAAGACAAGACAACAACCTTTCCCTCAATGTCAGCAAGACAAAGGAGGTTGTGACCGTCTTCAGCAAGCGAAACAGTACACATACCCTGGTGTACATTGTCAGTGCCGAAGTAGAGATGGTCTCACCTCTTCTCCCCTCTCCCATCAGCCAAGATGTACAGAGTGTGAAAGTGCATACCTCCAGATTCAGGGACAGTTTGTTGCTAGCTGTTATCAGGCAACTGAACCAACTAGAGAGCAGTCTTGACCAACCATCAACCTCATTTGAGACACTCGGACAATCTTTAATCGGACTTTATCTTGCACTAAACATTATTCCCTTTATTCTATATCTGTGCACTGAATGATTTGATTGAATTCATGTATAGTCTTTCCACTGACTGGATAGTACGCAACAAAATATATTTTCACTGTACCTCAGTACACGTGAGAATAAACTAAGCTAAACTAAACTAAACTAATTATCACTTCATAGCTCTGAGGCTATTGAGGACCATACATGTTGGATGAGCCTGGAGTTAAAATTTCCTTTCCCCCGACTAGTCTGAAGAAGGGTCTCGACCCGAAACGTCACCCATTCCTTCATTCCAGCCTTTGCTGCCTGTCCCGCTGAGCTACTCCAGCATTTTGTGCCTATCTTTGGTTTAAAGCAGCATCTGCAGTTCCTTCCTACACAGTTCAAGTTTATGTTGGGATGCGGGTACCAGTTGGGGTGGCATGGTGGAGTAGCAGCAAGCACTGATGGCTCCGAGCTCCAGCAACCTGCACTTGATCCTGAATAACACAACTGCCTAATCACCCCTTTGGAGTCTGATCTAAATTTAGAGCCTTGGATTATTTCACAGCGGCTACACGCTCCCACCCTGTTTTATTGCATAGAGCAATTGGAGACCCACTTGACACGATCGAACAGCAGCAACGACCCAAGTGTATGCTGAAATTGTCCAACTTAATATTGCATTAGTGATGGTTTAGTTTAGTTTAGAGATACAGCATGGAAGCAGACGCTTTGGCCCACTGAGCCCACGCCAACCATTGATCACCCATACACTAGTTCGATACTAGACACTAGGGACAATTTACAGAAGCCAATTGACCTCCAAACCTTTATGTCTTTGGAATGTGGGAGGCAACTGGAGCACCCGGAGAAAACCCATGTAGTGACAGGGAGAATGTACAAACTCCGTACAGACAGTACCAGGATGGAACCCGGGTCTCTGGCGATGTAAGGCAGCAACTCTACCACTGCGTCTCTGTTTCGCCACTGCAAGGGTGCATTGGGGTACTGAGTTTTATGGAGAGTGAAAGCCCCTGTAGATTAACAAATGGCCAATTAAAAAAAAAAACAGTTTGCTTTGCTTCAAGTAAGAAAAGCTCATAGTAGCCACTATTGATGGACAATTGGAAGATATGCCTCAATATCCTTTTACGTAAATCCATTTAACAGCTCAGAACAGGCTTGCATAATGAGGAATAAACGCCCTGTCCCACTGTACGAGTTCCATCAAAGAGTTCTCCCGCGTTTTCCCTGATTCGAACTCGGAGATTTACGGTAATGGCCGCTCGTCGGTACTTGGGGCTCTCGTGGGCATTTTTCAACATGTTGAAAAATCTTCACGAGTCTTCCTGAGTTTACCGCATTTCTCGAGTACCTGACGTTAGCGTTACGAGCCGCTAAGAGACGTCCCCGAGCTCCGACGTACCCGCTACGTTCATTCTCCGTGCTTACGAGTTTGATTTTTTTTTTAACTCGGTAGAGCTCTTGAATGAATTCGTACAGTGGGACAGGGCCATTAGGAATCTATTACCATGCATGGATTAGGATAGTTTTCTGCTTGTTTGGAAGACGTTATTGTCATGTGTTACTGTAGGGACTAGTTAAATGCTTAGATTAGACCTCCTCCATCCTGAGGTGTTGTGGTTGGCAGGTCAACCAATGTTTGTTTGGTGTCTTGCTGAAAGAGAAATAGGTTTTGAATACTCAGCACTGAGCACGTTCTGCTTTCTCACAGTGGACAAATCCTTTCCATGAAAAAGGTGTGATTAATGAATGCCGATTTTAAAGTAGGTTACAATGAAGTTGCTCTCATTTTATATATATTGCAAAGCAAATTAAATGCATGTGTCAGAGGGTATGGGGAGAAGGCAGGAGAATGGGGTTAAGAAGGATAGACAGATCAGCCATGATTGAATGGCGGAGGAGACTTGATGGGCTGAATGGCCTAATTCTGCTCCTATCACATGTATCTAATAACCTTTCAAATGCCACTATCATATCCGTCTCCACCACTATACGTGGCAGTAAGTTCCAGGCATCCACCACTCTCTGGGTAAAAAAAACTAGCCCTGCTCATATACTTTAAACTTTACCCCTCTCCCTCTAGGCTTTGAAATTTCCACCCTGGGATAAAGGTTCTGATTGTCTACCCTATCTATGTCTCTCATCATTTTATTTATTTCTATGAGGTCCCCCTTCAATCCCCAGTGCTCAAGAGAAAACAATCCAAGTTTGTCCTCAGTCTGAAGAAGGGTCTCGACCCGAAACGTCGCCTATTCCTTCGCTCCATAGATGCTGCCTCACCCGCTGAGTTTCTCCAGCATTTCTTTCTACCTTCAAGTTTGTCATCCTCTCTTTGTAGCGAATACCTGCTAATCTAGGCAGTATTGGAGTCAAGGGAAACCCCTTGGCCTCATGTACACTACATCTCGGAGTCTTCAGGAACTCAGGATATCATTATTAAACATGTATAATAGTAATGACAACCGATTGAAATCAGTCAATAACTAACCTGAAGGTTGTCAATCATCCCTTTAGTTCAGTTTGGTTTAGTTTAGAGATACAGGCAGAGTGGAAACAGGCCCTTCGTCCCACTGAGTCCGCGCCGACCAGCGATCCCTGCACATCAACACTATCCCACACACACCAGGAACAATTTCACACTTTGATCAAGCGGATTAACCTACAAACATGTACATTTTTGGAGTGTGGGAGGAAACCGGAGCGCCCGGGGAAAATTCATGCAGGTAATGGGGAGAACGTACAAACTCCGTACAGACAGCACCCATGGTCAAGATCGAGCCTGGGTCTCTGGATCTGTAATGCCCCTGTCCCACTTAGGAAACCTGAACGGAAACCTCTGGAGACTTTGCGCCCCATCCAAGATTTCCGTGCGGTTCCCGGAGGTTGCCGGAGGTTGCAGGTAGTGGAAGCAGGTAGGGAGACTGACAAAAACCTCCGGGAACCGAACGGAAACCTTGGGTGGGGCGCAAAGTCTCCAGAGGTTTCCGTTCAGGTTTCCTAAGTGGGACAGGGGCATTAGGCAGCAGCTCTACCGCTGCGCTACTGTACCGGTGAAAGGAGCTTTTCCGTAAATGAAAGCATGTTCCCAAAATGTTCCTTCACTCCAGAGATGCTGCCTGACCTGCTGAGTTACTCCAGCATTTTGTGTTTATCTTCGGTGTAAACCAGCATCTGCAGTTCCTTTCTACACGTTCAGTCCTGCATGTTTAAGAGAAGGAATTGGCCAAAGTATTAACCTTAAAAATATCAGTGCTGATGTCCAATAAGTACTCGTGCATTGAACTCCGGATTTGAACGAATGTTGCCCACACAGTAACTAGAAATAAATACAAATTCTAGGATCTTGATTCTACCCAACTCAGCCGAACATTCATGAGAAAAAAATTACATGACCTTAAAAATGAAAGAGCAACAATAAATATTCTATCAAAGATCCTTAAGTTCCTAATGGATACTTTGAAATTAAAAATGAATTCTATAATTAAACCTTTATTGGAGTATGAATTGAGAATGAAAGCGTTTATTTTTCCTGAAGCAAAATTGAAGCATTTGTTACTACTCTCCCGTGTTAAGTCATTTTATTAATGTGTTCTGTTGGTCCTTCAGAAAACTTCTAATTGCAGTTAAAGAATGTGCATGTTATTTGCTTCAAGAAGATTATGCCTAATACTGAGGTGTTGTTCCCCATTTACCAACACCAAGCATTTCGCCCTAATGGTTCCTCTTTGTGGGAAGTGGAGTACTTCTAGACTGCTCGGGAACGTTGAGCTGAGTTTGATAATGTATTCCATTTTCAACAATATCAGAAATTATTTGAATAAAAATCTGGTATAGATTCACCAACCTGACCTTCTTACAATCAATAGTGGTCCATCCATCCCACAGTGGGTGTGTGTTAACCCCTAGATCTTGTTATTACTCAGGGCCTAGTCTCACACTGGGCATTTATAATTTTATATGTTTCTATAAGATTCCCCCTCATCCTGTATTCACTGGAGTTTAGAAGGATGAGGGGGTTTCTTATAGAAACATATAAAATTATAAATGGACTGGACAAGCTAGATGCAGGAAAAATGTTCCCAATGTTGGGTGAGTCCAGAACCAGGGGCCACAGTCTTAGAATAAAGGGGAGGTCATTTAAGACTGAGGTGAGAAAAAAACCTTTTCTCCCAGAGAGTTGTGAATTTATGGAATTCCCTGCCACAGAGGGCAGTAGAGGCCAAATCGCTGGATGGATTTAAGAGAGAGTTAGATAGAGCTCTAGGGGTTAGTGGAGTCAAGGGATATGGGGAGAAGGCAGGCACGGGTTATTGATAGGGGACGATCAGCCATGATCACAATGAATGGCGGTGCTGGCTCGATGGGCCGAATGGCCTCCTCCTGCACCTATTTTCTATGTTTCTATGGGCAGTTCTACTTAACAATTGAACTATTGAACGTGCAGGTTTAACCTTTAAACCTGCATGTCCTTGGAGTGTGGGAGGAAACTGGAGCACCTGGAGAAAACTCACGTGATCACAGGAAGAACGTGCAAAATCCATACATGCAGCACCCGCGGTCAGTATCGAAGCCGAGTCTCTGGCGCTGTAAGGCAGCAACTCTACCGCTGCGCCACTGTGCCGCCCCATTCCTGTGTCATATGACCCACATGACAAAACCTCTTTATGAGCAGTGAGAACTAACTAGCTATCTAGTTTTTCTGAAGCTTAATTCTTTTCTTTTGTTTTCCAAACCTAGTGGGCAATTTGTAAAGCCAATCTCTAAAGCAGTTCGGCCACAGGAGCGGCGAGAAAGCTTTTCATCTTCTGACGAAGGATGTGGGAAAAAGCAAAAGGAAAGCCAGAAAGTCAAGAAGTACCGGAAGAAGCACAAGGATTCGTCAGTAGCTGAGGAAAGTGAATGCCAATTGGTCTCTGGATCAGAGCCAACACTGAAACAATTGAGTTCGTCAACTGATGGAGATAATGAGGAAGATTCAATCAGCTCCTGTACTGAATCTGTATAATTCATCTCACGTTTTGATGGCAAATGCTGTTCAGAGGATTTAACCCTTACTTATCTTAAACCCCTTTCTCAGGATGTTCAAACCCAGGGATACACAACTCCTGTGGCAGTCTTGCACAACAAAAGCACTCCATCCGTTGGGTGGTCATAGCCATTAGCTTAACGGCTGTGACCTTCCTTTGCGGAGAGGGGGGGGGGGGGGGGGGGGGGGGGGGATGGTGGGGAGGGGGGGTAATGAGAGGTTGTATCAGCTGAGGGTCCAATGAAGAAAGGGAATAGCGAGCAATAATGGGGACAAGTAATCAAAATGAAAGGAAATGCAAAAGGTGGTATGAGAATCAAAAGAATAATTACAAACATGTCTCTGATCAAGGTTGAAATCTCATGTGTTACTTTGGTGCAGAAATCGCGATGATTGTAAGCAAAACATCATGAAATTGTATGTACATTCTTAATAAATTGTCTACATGATTTCACCACATCTGGAATATGGAGGAGATCTCTAATTCATTTACATAGTTGTATAGGTGACGTTTCAGGTCGAGACACTAAAGGGCATGTCCCACTTGGGCGACCGAACCCGCGAGTTCTGGCGAGTTTGCTCTCGACTCATACTCGCAGCATGGTCGACACGAGGTCGTAGGAGGTCTTCGTAACTCTCCTTAATGCTCGAGAGTGGTCTCCGCGTACTCGAGGCCTCAGCTAGGTTGCAGCGGTTTTTTCAATAAGTTAAAAAATGCCCACGAGTAAAAAAAGGTCGCCATGGAAAAAACAATACTTTTTTTACTCGTAGGTTTAGTCGTAGTAGGTCGGCATGTTAGTCGTACGTAGGTAATCGAGGGTAGTCGAAGGTAGTCGTAGATAGTCTTCATCATAGTCGAAGGGAGGTCGAAGGAGATTGAAGGAGGTCGTCATCACGCTCTACTATTTGGCGTCCAATTTTCCTGAAGTTGGTCGTAGCTAGTCTTCAACATAGTCGAAGGAGGTCTTCCACATAGTTGAAGGAGGTCTTCAACATTTCATTTTTTTAATCTCTTCTAAAACTCGCCAATTAGGCTGCCCAAGTGGGACAGCCATTTTATAGTCGTAGAGCAATACAGTGTGGAACCAGCATCTGCAGTTCCTCTGGATAGTAGGAGATTTATAATGATTCATTGTTGCACCTTCCCCTCAGCTAACAATGAATCATTCTACATTTCCTTATCATCATCCACTTTGATCTGCCATTTTCACACTTTACCCTTCTATATTTCTAGACACCCTCTCCCCTAACTCTCAGTCTGGTGAAGGGTCGCGACCCAAAACATCACCCATTCCTTTTCTACAGAGATGCTGCCTGACCAGCTGAGTTACTCCAGCATTTTGTGTCTATCTTTGGTGTAAACCAGCATCTGCAGTTCCTTCCAACATGTTCCATAATTGTATGTCTGTTCATATGTTATAGCAATCAATTATATGTGTAAATAGATATCTGTTTAATATTTGCTCAGATTGGAATGATTTTGTCACAACATTGAATATATTTACAGCTGAACAGGTATGAGTTCTGCCATTATATCTGCAATTCTGATTTAGTAACGATTAATCTAGACTGTAGTTACCTGTGGTGTGATTTGGAGATTACGGGATTTGGCTCCTTGGTTGAAGCCTACATGTATTTCCATCTACAGGATTTTACTTCTGCTTTCATAGAACACAAGAAATTGTGTTATCTATCCTGTGTAGGATGGAACTGCAAATGCTGGTTTACACCGAAGGTCGACACAAAATGCTGGAGTAACTTAGCAGGTCAGGCAGCATCTCTGGAGAGAAGGAATGGGTGATGTTTTGGGTCGAGACCATTCTTCACACTGAGTCAGGGGAGAGGGAGACAGACATATGAAAGGGTAAGGTGTGAAAACACAGATCAAAGGGGTTCAAATGATCAAGGAAATGTAGAATGGTGTTCAAGAAGGAACTGCAGATGCTGGAAGATCGAAGGTACACAAAATTGCTGGAGAAACTCAGCGGGTGCAGCAGCATCTATGGAGCGAAGGAAATAGGCGACGTTTCGGGCCGAAACCCAAATGTAGAATGGTGCTTTGTTAGCTGAGGGGAAGATGACAATGAGGCATACAATCAGTAATATCTAATCAGTGGAACTACTCAGAAGTGTAGGATGGTGGAGGGATGGAGAGAGAGGGAAAGGAAGGGTTCCTTCTCTACAGAGATGCTGCCTGTCCCGCTGAGGTACTCCAGCATTTTGTGTCTACGGTGTTATTTACCCTATTATGTAATTCTCTAAAATATTCCAGCATCTGCGTTTTCTTGCATCTCCGTACTGGAATTTCCTTTTATGGATACAATAGTGGCATTTAAGAGGTTTTCAGATAGGCAAGTGGATGTGCACGGGAAGGACAGATATGTATCATGGGCAGGTTGATGAGATTAGCTTATCTTGGCATTATGTTCAGCATAGGCATTGTGGACCGAAGGGCATGTTCCTGTGCTGTTCTTTTCCGTTTGTTCTATATTCTAATTGGAAAAGTTGGAATGATAATAACAGAGTTTGTACATTCTCCCCGTGACCTGCGTAGGTTTTCTCCAGGATCTCTGCTTTCCTTCCTTAGATGTACAGATATGTAGGTTGTTTACCTTGGTATAATTGCAAAATTGCCCCTAGTGTGTGTAGGACAGTGTTAGTGTGCGGGGATCGCTGGTCGGCGCTGGTTTTGGTGGGCCGAAGGGCCTGTTTCCACGCTGTATCTCGAAACTAAATGAAACTAATATGGACAGGCTTGAGGGCCTTTCTGCCCCTATTTTCTTGCATGCTATGGAAGCAGTAGTAAAATCCTGAAGAAAGTTAGTCGCATTTGTCTTTTTCCTTTCAAGCACAGTAGAGAGTTCTTATCCTCATTGCTGTTGTCATCTTGTCAGCTGTATCTCAGCCACACATCGTTTTATTCACATAAGCCAGAGATTCCCATCTGTTCTTGGTTTTCAAGTTAGAGCAAGTTGTGCTTCATTCTGATTGTAGTTGCCTGAATATTAACTGACGTGTTCAGTTCAGTTTAGTTTATTGTCACGTGTACTGAGAAACGATGAAAAGCTTTTTGTTTCGTGCTAACCAGTCCGCAGAAAGACAAAACATGATTACAATCGATCCATTTTACAGTGTATAGATACATGGTAAGGGACTAACGTTTAGTGCAAGGTAAAGCCAGCAAAGTCCGATCAAGGATAGTCCATGGGTCATCAAAGAGGTAGATAGTAGTTCAGCACTGTTCTCTGGTTGTGGTAGGATGATTCACTTGCCTGATAACAGCTGGGAAGAAACTGCCCCCAAAACTGATGGTGTGCGTTTTCACGCTTCTATACCGTTTACCTGATGGGAGAGGTGAGAAGAGGGAGTGGCCAGTGTGCGACACATCCTTGATTATGCTGCTGGCCTTGCCCAGGCAGCGGGAGGTATAAATGGAGTCAGTAGAAGGGAGGTTAGTTTGTGTGATGGTCAGGACTGCGTCCATGTTACTTGATCTCATGTGAATTTTCTCGTAAAAACATAAACCTCTTCATTTCTGGTAACTGTGCCCTCTTGTTCCAAGCTGCCGGAGAAGGTTGAATCCTAACCTTTGGTGCTGTCCATGTGGAGTTTGCATGTTCTCTCAGTGAGCTCATGTCTTTTCTCTGGGTCGTCTGGTTTCCCCCCACTTCCCAAAGATGTATGGGTTGGTGGGTAAATTGGCCTCCGCAAGTTGCCCTTAATGTTTGGTGAGAGGTAAAATCTGGGGGAGAGGTGATGATTTTGTAGGGGAGACAAAATGGAATTAATATATTTAGCTGTTTCGAACAATTTATAATTTTTACTTTAGATTTCCAGAATTGGTTGTGTTTTTGTTTTGATGATCACATTTAGGAGTCTTTTGGTTCACCAAAGCAACAACAGTTGCGTGGCACAGCGGATAGAGCTGCTGCCTCACTACTCAGAGACCAGGGTTCAATGCTGACCTCGGGCACTGTATGTGTGTAGTATGTACGTTCGCCCTGTGACTGCGTGGGTTTCCTCCAGGTGCCTCCCTCTGGCAGTGGGAGGGAGGGGGGGGGGGGGGACAAGGATAGATGGGTTAGTCGGAGAAAGGGACGAGCTATATAAAATGGTTCGCAACTGGGAGCTGCAGCTAACCCTGGTGAACAGAGTGCAAGTGTTCAGCTACACAGTCACCTCGTCTATGCTTGGTCTCACTGATGTAACTGCGGGCACATGAGGAAATACACATTTTGTAATGCTTATCTGAAGAATGCCTATTTACAATGAGCTAAATGTCTTTTCTAAGCACTTGCTTTACCTGATGGTTAAAGTAATAACTTATTCATTCTGGCCTTGGTCCAAAGTGACCTGGACAGTTTGCCGATATCATTCACTGTTCATGGCCACATTTAGATATGTGAAAGAGGGACATGGATGAGAGCTGCGATCAGGCAATTAAACCATACTACCACAACTGGAGAGCAGTCCTGAACTACTATCTACCTCAGTGGTGACCCTTGGATTGTCTTTGATCGGACTTTACTGGTTTTACCTTGCACTTATTCCCGTATCATGTATCCGTACACTGTGAATGGCTCGATTTTAATCACGTATTGTCTTTCGGCTGACTGGTTAGCACGCAACAAATCCTTCGTGTGAAAAATATACATCTTCCAGATGCGCTGGAACGCATCCTCAGTGATGTGACCTGGGGGTCATCGGGTGTTTCGGGTCTCACAACGCCAGACTCCCTCGCCCAGGCCACCCAGCCGGGGTTGATCAGGCCCCGACTTGCGTCCCAGCAGCAACCGCCCACGGATCAGCCATCTTAATAACTACTCTGCAGGGGTTGGGAGACTCTAGTGTGTGGAGGGACTGGGCTCTGTGGGGTGAGTCCTGGCCGGGCTCCTCCTGCGTCTCACCAGGTTCGTTTTACTGTACACGTGACAATAAACTAAACTAACTAAACTGGATGGGGTCCATGAGTTAGACAATAGCCTTTGTACCATCTTTTCAATAGAAACATAGAAAATAGGTGCCGAAGTAGGCTGATCATCCTAAATCAATAGCCCGTTCCTGCTTTCTTCCCATGTCCCTTGATTCTGTTAGCCCCTAAGAGCTATATCTTATGCCCCTGTCCCACTTAGGAAGCCTGAACGGAAACCTCTGGAGACTTTGTGCCCCACCCAAGGTTTCCGTGCAGTTCCCGGAGGTTCCCGGGGTTTTTTGTCAGTCTCCCTACCTGCTTCCACTACCTGCAACCTCCGGCAACCACCTGCAACCTCTGGGAACCGCACGGAAACCTTGGGTGGGGCGCAAAGTCTCCAGAGGTTTCCGTTCAGGTTTCCTAAGTGGGACAGGGGCATAACTCTCTCTTGAAAACATCCAACAAATTGGCCTCCACTGCCTTCTGTGGCAGAGAATTCCACAGATTCCCAATTGGAATTTTTTTTCCTCATCTCAGTACTAAATGGCCTACCCCTGGTTCTGGACTCCCCCAACACGGGGAACATTTTTCCTGCATCTAGCCTGTCCAATCCCTTAAGAATTTTATGTGTTTCCATAAGATGCCCTCTCATCCTTCTAAATTTCAGTGAATATATGCCTGGTCAATCCATTCTTTCATCACATGTCAGTCCCGCCATCTGGAGAATTAACCTGGAATCTAGGCCTGACTGATGAGATGAAATGATCCTACTTGCACTTATCTTGGATGTATTCAACTCTGTTCGTCATGGGCATAGAGTTAGGTTTTGATCAAACCGGGAAGCTATTGATGCTGACACTGGCTGCCTGAAATAGAATGCTCCTTTCCCTTTGCCAACATCAATGCACTTTGATGGGTATTAAATTCAATGAGGAAAGACATTACAGAGATCAAGAGAAATAAAACCTAAATAATGTATCAAAAAGAGCAGATTCAGAAGCTTTTGCTGATTGCAAAGTCGACCCGTAAAAAATGCAACATTCTGTCGTGTCATTTATGAAATGACTTAGTTGAAACTATTACCTTTTGGTTACATCTTTCAAAAATATTAAAATTAAAAGAGTAGGCACACCAGGATATAAGAAATAGGAAGAGAAGGTCACCCAGCATCCGGAGACAGTGCCATTGTTGAATAAAATCATGGTTGTAGAATCTCAGCTCCACTTTCCCCCACTGACCACGTTTCCCAAGCATCTGACAAATCTCTTTCTTAAACACAATCACAAGTTCACAAGTTATAGGAGTAGAATTAGGCCATTCGGCCCATTGAGTCTACTCCGCCATTCAATCATGGCTCAGCTCTGCCTCCTAATCCCATTTTCCTGCCTTCTCCCCATAACACTGGACACCCGTTCTAATCACGAAATTGGCTATCTCTGCCTTAAAAATATCCACTGCCCTCTGTAACAAAGAGTTCCATACACCCACCTCCCTTTGTGTAAAAAAGTCGCCCCTCAGATTCCTATTAAATCTTCCCACCCCCCACCCCCCTCACCGTAAATCTATGGCCCCTGGTTCTCGATTCCCCCTATTCTGGGCACGAGGCTCTGTGCATTTATCCAATCTATTCCTCATGATTTTGAACACCTTTATAAGATCATCCCTCATCCTTCTGCGCTCCAAGTAATAGAGTCCTAGCCTGCTGAACCACTCCCTGTAGCTCAGGGCCTCAGGACCTGGCAACATCCTCGTAAACCTTCTCTGCACCCTTTCCAGCTTGACAACATCATTCCTATAACATGGTGCCAAAAACTGAAAACAATACTCCCAAAGTGGCTTCACCAACGTCTAATGTAACTGCAACATGACCTCCCAACTTCTATACTCAATATACCCTGATGAAGGCCAGTGTGCCGAAAGCTTTTTGACCAACCCTATCTACCTGTGACACCATTTTCAAGGAAACTTATTCTAACCCTTTACGATGGAAAAATTTTGGGTGACCGGACAGATGGTATAAAACAATATTCAATACCTGTTGCGGGTGAAACTGATGCAAAGACATGGGATAGTCTGACGAAGGGTCTCAACCCAAAATGTCACCCATTACTTCTCTCCAGAGATGCTGCCTGTCCCACTGAGTTTTGTATCTCCAGCATTTTGGATCTGTCTTGGATAGTTTTGACCAGCAGTTATATTTGTAACATAGGTGGCTTATATAACATGATGTGTGTATCCTGTAGCCTTTCTCCTCCGTAGATTGTCACCTTGTCTTGGTGGAGAAGCTTGTGTGATGCTGAGATCCTGAGAGCGATGCCATCTGGAGCTATGCTCCTGGAGCTATGCTTCTTCCTGAGGAGACTGAAGAAGGTCCATCTGTCTCCTCAGATCCTGGTGAACTTCTACCGCTGCACCATCGAGAGCATCCTTACCAACTGCATCACAGTATGGTATGGCAACTGCTCTGTCTCCGACCGGAAGGCATTGCAGAGGGTGGTGAAAATTGCCCAACGCATCACCGGTTCTTCGCTCCACTCCATTGAGTCTGTCCAAAGCAAGCGTTGTCTGCGGAGGGCGCTCAGCATCACCAAGGACTGCTCTCACCCCAACCATGGACTGTTTACCCTCCTACCATCCGAGAGGCGCTACAGGTCTCTCCGTTGCCGAACAGCAGGTCCAGGAACAGCTTCTTCCCGGCGGCTGTCACTCTACTCAACAACGTACCTCGGTGACTGCCAATCACCCCCCCACCCCCCGGACACTTATTATCACTTATTATTATTTATTCAAATCATTTGCTATGTCGCTCTTCCAGGGAGATGCTAAATGCATTTCGTTGTCTCTGTACTGTACACTGACAATGACAATTAAAATTGAATCTGAATCTGAATCTGAATCTGTAGTGCCACACATGGCGGTAAGGTCGAGGGGGAGGTCCCTGACAAAGAGCATTCCAACTAAGACCTCAACGGTGGAACAGGCGGAGGACGATGGCTGACCTTAGTGGAGCGTCACAACGGCTGGGAAGGCGGATGAAGGCTGCAGCAGAAAATGGTCTCCGGTCGTCTTGGACTCCATGCAACTGGATCCTGACCCAGATCTGTCAAGGACCGTGTGGTGGCTGTCTGTGCACCAGTCTCCCCACGTTAAACAAAGTCACGCACAGGCGTCCTCCAGAGGACAGTCATACCCGTTTCGAGTGACCACCGATGATGATGCTGTAGAATTAAATGACCAACTTGCACACTGTGGATGATGCTCTATCCCTCTCTGTGAGTTCCTTTGTTTAATAAAACAACTCATTAATTTAATTTATCGGCTATCCTCCAGCATGCTATTACTAATGTAATACTCAGCTTTGTACTAATTGAAATTAATTGTGGAGGTAAACACAAAAGGCTGCCAAGATTCTAAATAACTGTAAGGAGAAATAAGGAACTGCAAATGCTGGTTTACAAAAAAAAAGACACAAAGTGCTGGAGAAACTCAGCAGATCTGGCAACATCTCTGAAAAACATAAATAACTGTGTGAAGAAGGTTCTCGACCCGAAAAGTCACCTATTCCTTTTTTCAAGAGATGCTGCCTGACCCGCTGAGTTACTCCAGCATTTGTGTCTATCTTCGGTGTAAACCAGCCTCTGCAGTTCCTTCCTACACAATAACTATGGTTTTCATAGTACAAAAAAAAATCCAAATAATGATAACTAATCAAGGGGCTACAAGAAGAAAGGAAGTAACTTTAACTAACCTTCTATTGCTAGAGAAAAAGGCTACTCGGCAGATTAATGAGGAGCTTGTAGTTCTTCCAATTAGTTGTAGTACTTGCATGCAATTTGTTTGAGTTTCATAGGCTACGACTCAAATCCCTCTGTTGCACAATGGTTTGAAGTCCCACTCTGTATAAATAATATATATTTTTTTTCCATTCTTCCTTCATTCCTTCCAAATACATGAAAAGCTTTTCACTGTACCTCGGTACACGTGATAATAAACCAAACTAAACAAAAAATGTTAGCATGCAGATACAGCAAGAAATTAGTAAATCTGCAAGTGAATCAAGAATTAAGTGTTCAATTGTCATATGTACTGACAAAGTAACGAAGAGATTCTGACTTGCAGCAGTGAAGGCGCGACTCTGTGTTGCAGCGGCCCCTTCAGCCTGTCTGCCTTTTTTTTATTTTTTGTCTGGTTAAATGTAGTTGTTCATGTTTTTTTAATAGTGTTTTTAACTGTGTTTATGTGCGGGGGAGGGGGAGGGGGAGGGGGGAACTTGAAAAAATCTCTTCCCAGCACGGGAGACCCGACCTTTTCCCTGTTGGGTCTCCGTTGTCGTTGGGGTCTAGCACCGTGGAGCGGCCTCCAGCCAGAACGACCTGGGGGCTCCAGTTGCGGAGCCTGCGGAGCTGCGGACTCACCATCGTGGGGCTGGCCGGCCTCGGAACGTGGGGAGCGGTGGTGGCTCGCTGCTGCGGCCCGACCCCGGAGCTCGGAAGCTCCAGCTGCAGGTCCGGTGGACTGGGACATCGGGAGCTCGCGGGTCCGGGTGAGAGACCGCTTTCCGGAGCTCCCGCAACGCGACTTCTCCAGCCAGTGTCGCGGGGTTGGAACGACCCGGAGCGGGGCCATTCATCGCCCGGCGCGGCTTTAGTGGCCGCGGGACATTCGAACGCCTGCCGGGGGCTCCAACATTGTGACTTTTGGGCCTGGAGCGGGGCCGTACATCGCCCAGCGCGGCCTAAAATGGCCGTGGGACTTGCCATCGCCCGCCTGGGGCTTCAACATCCGGAGAAAAATGGTGCAGGGGAGAGAAAAGATTTTGCCTTCCATCACAGTGAGGAGGAGGTTCACTGTGATAGATGTTTCTGTAAATTGAATTGTTTGTGTGTCTAGTAGGAATTGTCTCTGTTTGTATGGCTGTGGAAACTGAGTTTCGTTTGAGCCTCACTGAGGTTCAAATGACATGTAATAAATATTCAAATTCAAAAAATGTTAACGGGCCCATGAATGCAACACACACATAATAAATAATGATCAAAAAACTTCAATAAGTTAATGACTGTAATTATTAGGTAACCACGCCAGTGCAAAAACCAAAGTTCGCAGTGCAACCAAAGACACAGTCAGAATTTAGTTTAGAGATGCAGTGCGGTAACAGGCCCTTCTGCCCACCAAGTCTGCACCGACCAGCGATCCCCCACACATTAACACTATCCTACACACACTAGGGACAATTTACACGTACACCAAGCCAATTAACCCACAAACCTGTATGAGTTTGGAGTGTGGGAAGAAACGGATCTCGGAGAAAACCCACGCGGTCACGGGAGAACGTACAAACTCCGTACAGACAGCACCCGTAGTCGGGATCAAATCCTGGTCTCCAGCTGTAAGGCAGCAATGCTACCGTTGCACCACCGTACCGCCCTTGACAAAGACAAAGTTCATAGATGCTGAGGGTAGATTTGTGTCATGTTCATAGAAACATAGAAAATAGGTGCAGGAGTAGGCCATTCGGCCCTTCGAGCCTGCACCGCCATTCAATATGATCATGGCTGATCATCCAACTCAGTATCCCGTACATCCCTTCTCTCCATACCCCCTGATCCCTTTAGCCACAAGGGCCACATCTAACTCCCTCTTAAATATAGCCAATGAACTGGCCTCAACTACGTTCTGTGGCAGAGAGTTCCAGAGATTCACCACTCTCTGTGTGAAAAATGTTTTTCTCATCTCCGTCCTAAAAGATTTCTCCCTTATCCTTAAACTGTGACCCCTTGTCCTGGACTTCCCCAACATCGGGAACAATCTTCCTGCATCTAGCCTGTCCAACCCCTTAAGAATTTTGTAAGTTTCTATAATATCCCCCCTCAATCTTCTAAATTCTAGCGAGTACAAGCCGAGTTCAACATCTAATGGTTGCTGTGTAATGCAGAATGATGTTACTTAAGTTGAATCAAAGGATATGGAAACAGTTCTGGACATTAGTTCTCCATGAATAGATCAGTCATGATCTTATTGAATGGTAGAGTAATTTTAATTTTAAAGCTCCAGTTTATATTATGCTTTTGCTTTACTCTGCCTTAACTTAAACTAAGCAGAGAGATGTGTCGTTTTATTCTGATATTTGAATGTGTTGGATCTAATTATGAAATTCTTGTCATCTCCTGTAGAGTCCGGCTACATATTTTGGACCTGCTGTAGATCATAGTAAGTGCTATAATAATCAATTGGCAGCTTAGATGTTATCTTCTGAATTGCCGTTTACTACCTATTTATCGGTTTTCTGCTGCAACTTGAGCTTGTGTGAGTTGGTCACTGTTTTTCCTGCTGCTGTTCCATTTGTGCAGTTAATTGGTTTACCAATGGGAATTGTCATTTCCGTGATCTATTTAAGAGGAAGCAGAGTATAAGAAGGACGCTAGTTTAAACCGAAGATAGACATGAAAAGCTGGAGTAACTCAGCAGGACAGGCAGCATCTCTGGGCAAAGGGAATAGGTGACGTTTCGGGTCGAGACCCTTCTTCAGGTCAAGCAGCTTTAAAACTGTTCACATTTGCTGGGACTCTCATACCTGCTATAGCGGATGAAGATGCAAAGCCCTCACTTTGACAGAGGAATATTGACAGTGAAGTTTCCTGTTCCGATGGCATTCTCTTACCGTGGAGTTACACAAGAGGCTTCTTAAATCTTCCCAAAGATCGTAAGGAATTTTGTTTCTGTATCTCTCTGTTTTACAACATCTTTAATGTGTAGGGAAAAGGTGTGTGTGTGTGTGTGTGTGTGTGTGTGTGTGTGTGTGTGTGTGTGTGTGTGTGTGTGTGTGTGTGTGTGTGAGTGTGTGTGCGTGCGTGCGTGTGTGTGTGTGAGATAATAGATGGAAAGATAAAGGTGACAAGAGCAAAGGAGGGAGGTGAAGAAGAAGTAAGAGAGGAGCAAAAAGAGTGCGGTGTTGTTCTCCTTCTTTCGTGCCCTTTTGCCATATAGTAGCTCGCCACTGCTGTACACATTGTTACGCTATTGGAGTGTTAAGTGCAAGGTCTGCAGTAGTACATGGATTATCCAGCAATGGGCATTGCAGTAAGTGTTGCATTGTCTGGGTCTGTGTGCCACAGTCACAGGTTGTTGTACCCTCGATGTAGCCCCATTGTCACCCTTGACCACCCGACCCCGGTTCGCAGTCGGTCGAGACTTCTCCAGTGACCCCTGTCAGGTTCCATGTGTGCTGCACGTAAACTTGCCAATTCCGCTACCACCTTGGTGCTATTAGTGCGGTGTGTTTAAAGATATAAAGAAAGAAACAGAAAAGCTGTGAAATGCAGAATTGTAGAAAATGCTCAGTAGGTTTGCCTGTGATATTGGAGAGTCAGTATTATGGATGTGCAACCTACAGCAGAACTGAGTTGTTCTAATACAACCAGAAAAGTCAAGATCCCTGTAGTCCTTGTATTTGCTATTGAGTTGGGAAGGCTGCATCGACTGCATGACTGAACTCTTTCTCTGGGTGCCTTTGCTTGGAAGAATACCTCGGGTATTTTTCAACTCCAAATGTCTGTTTGCTATGCAGAAGGCTTGAAGTATCTGAAGGTAGACTTGGGGGCTTTAAGCTGGTTGACTAAATGTTCCAGCTTGGCTGGGTCGGAGTAACACTGCTACATTAAGGTGGACCACATCAGCCTGCCATCATACACAACCACAATGTGAACATGCACACGGATGTAGAGAGACCAGTGTGTTCAGGCTGACACAATGAACTCCACTTGCTTGAATCTGGAGTAAAACACAAAGTACTGCAGTAACTCAGTGGGTCAGGCAGCATCTCTGGAGGACATGGATCGGCGGTTTCAGTAAAAGACAAGAAGTCCTTGTATTTGCTATTGAGTTGTGTAGCCTGCTTCGACCCTGGTGAAAGATGAGCTGCTGCTCCTCAAGCTTACCTTGTGCTTCAGTCCCATAGTGCAGGAGGCCATAAACAGGTTAGATTGGGAATAGGATGGAGCATTAAAGAATTAAAATGAGAGTTAATGATCTGATTTAAAAACCCTCACTTCTACTAAGGTTCACCATTTTTACTTTTATCTGGAAACTTTTGAAAATATATGGGTGGCACAGTGGTGCAGCTGGTAGAACTCCTGCCTCTCAGTGCCAGAGACCCAGATATTAATGATATATTAATGATTTAGACGAGGTAATTGAATGCAACATCTCCAAGTTTGCGGATGACACAAAGCTGGGGGGCAGTGTTAGCTGTGAGGAGGATGCTAGGAGGCTGCAAGGTGACTTGGATAGCCTGGGTGAGTGGGCAAATGCATGACAGATGCAGTATAATGTGGATAAATGTTTGGTTATCCACTTTGGTGGCAAAAACAGGAAAGTAGACTATTATCTGAATGGTGGCCAATTAGGAAAAGGGGAGATGTAACGAGACCTGGGTGACATGTTACACCAGTCATTGAAAGTAGGCATGCAGGTGCAGCAGGCAGTGAAGAAAGTGAATTAGCATTCATAGCAAAAGGATTTAAGTATAAGACCAGGGAGGTTCTACTGCAGTTGTTCAGGGTCTTGGTGAGACCACACCTGGAGTATTGCGTACAGTTTTGGTCTCCTAATCTGAGGAAAGACATTCTTGCCATAGAGGGAGTACAGAGAAGGTTCACCAGACTGATTCCTGGGATGGCAGGACTTTCATATGAAGAAAGACTGGATAGACTCGGCTTGTACACGCTAGAATTTAGAAGATTGAGGGGGGATCTTATAGAAACTTACAAAATTCTTAAGGGGTTGGACAGGCTAGATGCAGGAAGATTGTTCCCGATGTTGGGGAAGTCCAGAACTAGGGGTCACAGTTTAAGGATAAGAGAGAAGTCTTTTAGGACCGAGATTTAAAAAATCGCGTGGTCTCGGCAGGCTGAAGGACCCGTTTCTATGCTGCATCTTCCAATTCAGATTCAGTTCCATTTCATTGAAAATGATTAAGTTGTGAAAGCAATTATTCTGAAAATCATACGTTGTCTTTTTAACTAGAAGCACTCCGTCGAAGTAGTGCTTAGATGGGATAGCAGCACATTTGGAAAGTGGTGAAATCATTGGACAAAGTCAGCATGGATTTACATGTCTGACGAATCTTATAGAATTTTTCGAGGATGTAACTAGTAGCGTGGATAGGGGAGAACCAGTGGATGTGGTGTATCTGGACTTCCAGAAGGCTTTCGACAAGGTCCCACATAAGAGATTAGTTTACAAACTTAAAGCACATGGCATTGGGGGTTCAGTATTGATGTGGATAGAGAACTGGCTGGCAAACAGGAAGCAAAGAGTAGGAGTAAACGGGTCCTTTTCACAATGGCAGGCAGTGACTAGTGGGGTACCGCAAGGCTCAGTGCTGGGACCCCAGCTATTTACAATATATATTAATGATCTGGATGAGGGAATTGAAGGCAATATCTCCAAGTTTGCGGATGACACTAAGCTGGGGGGCAGTGTTAGCTGTGAGGAGGATGCTAGGAGACTGCAAGGTGACTTGGATAGGCTGGGTGAGTGGGCAAATGTTTGGCAGATGCAGTATAATGTGGATAAATGTGAGGTTATCCATTTTGGTGGCAAAAACAGGAAAGCAGACTATTATCTAAATGGTGGCCGACTAGGAAAAGGGGAGATGCAGCGAGACCTGGGTGTCATGGTACACCAGTCATTGAAAGTGGGCATGCAGGTGCAGCAGGCAGTGAAGAAAGCGAATGGTATGTTAGCCTTCATAGCAAAAGGATTTGAGTATAGGAGCAGGGAGGTTCTACTGCAGTTGTACAGGGTCTTGGTGAGACCACACCTGGAGTATTGCGTACAGTTTTGGTCTCCAAATCTGAGGAAGGACATTATTGCCATAGAGGGAGTGCAGAGAAGGTTCACCAGACTGATTCCTGGGATGTCAGGACTGTCTTATGAAGAAAGACTGGATAGACTTGGTTTATACTCTCTAGAATTTAGGAGATTGAGAGGGGATCTTATAGAAATTTACAAAATTCTTAAGGGGTTGGACAGGCTAGATGCAGGAAGATTGCTCCCGATGTTGGGGAAGTCCAGGACAAGGGGTCACAGCTTAAGAATAAGGGGGAAATCCTTTAAAACCGAGATGAGAAGAACTTTTTTTCACACAGAGAGTGGTGAATCTCTGGAACTCCCTGCCACAGAGGGTAGTCAAGGCCAGTTCATTGGCTATATTTAAGAGGGAGTTAGATGTGGCCCTTGTGGCTAAGGGGATCAGAGGGATGGAGAGAAGGCAGGTACGGGATACTGAGTTGGATGATCAGCCATGATCATATTGAATGGCGGTGCAGGCTCGAAGGGCCGAATGGCCTACTCCTGCACCTAATTTCTATGTTTCTATGTTTCTAAGTAGGTCAAAAAAAGTCATTTGAACAATGTTTTGATTAAAAGAGGCAATTCTGGCAAGATTCATAATTAACATCAAATTAAAACTGACAGTAAGTTTAACTGAAAATGCAGCTTAATAATCAGAATAATATTTGGTAGTGACTCTCAACCTATCATAGCCTTTTGTTTCCTCATGGGTTATACCTGGAGTATTGTGTGCAGTTTTGGTCCCCTAATTTGAGGAAGGACATTCTTGCTATTGAGGGAGTGCAGCGTAGGTTTACAAGGTTAATTCCAGGGATGGCGGGACTGTCATATGCTGAGAGAATGGAGCAGCTGGGCTTGTACACTCTGGAGTTTAGAAGGATGAGAGGGTATCTCATTGAAACATATAAGATTGATAAGGGCTTGGACACGCTAGAGGCAGGAAACATGTTCCCGATGTTGGGGGAGTCCAGAACCAGGGGCCACAGTTTAAGAATAAGGAGTAAGCCATTTAGAACGGAGACGAGGAAACACTTTTTCTCACAGAGAGTGGTAAGTCTGTGGAATTCTCAGCCTCGGAGGGCAGTGGAGGCAGGTTCTCTGGATGCTTTCAAGAGAGCTAGATAGGGCTCTTAAAAATAGCTCAGGGGATAGGGGGAGAAGGCAGGAACGGGGTACAGATTGGGGATGATCACATTAAATGGCGGAGCTGGCTCGAAGGGTTGAATAGCCTATTGTTGTTTGAATTGTTGTTTTATTAGTTTGCACCATACATTGCCACATCTCAAAGTTGGTCAGATCACATCTATGTCACCGAAGGAAGGTCGAAATTCAATTAACACCGATCAGTATTAAAATAGGCATTTATTAAACAATAATTAATCAGCATTGAGTGCATCATAGATGCTCTTTAAGGTACCACATTGACCTTTGAATTTAGAGCAGACTTTGGCCCAAGTTGAGATATATTCCTTGGAGTGAGTCTCCCACTCCCTTGCCTCTCTCCCTCACGAAAGATTTATAGTTTGATATCAGCAGATATTCATGGAGTGAAGTGTTAAAGCAACAAATCTTCCTTCTCTTAATCATACTGGAATTAAATTGTGTTCCGGTTGATGAAGAATCTAAGATGTGGGCAAATGATCAATCTGCAAGAACATGTGCTTGGAGTATGCGTGATTGTTGATGCACTGGGATCAACTACTGACTATTGTTAAGCCTGATTCCCAAGGGCTAATGCTAATTAGGTGGCGTTTCAGCCTCTCGTTCCTATAAATTTCCTCGTGCTTTTGTTAATTCTCTGTTTGTGCCTCAACTTGGCAAATTGCAAAAATCGCCAGCCATTCAGGAGCATTTTGATCAAGAATTTTGGATTGTGTTGTCCCTTGTACAGATCCTTCCCCAGCTTACAAATACCTGATTTATGTACAGCCCCTACTTACAAACAAGCCTTGAGGGACCAGCGGGATGGATCTGCTGACTACTGCATGGCTGCAGGTATCTTCTGCAGTCTTGGATATGGATGTGCAGGGAATGGAGGGAGATGGATTATGTGCAGAGAGATAGGAGTTGTTGTTCTTGGCTTCATGTTTGGCATAGACATTATGGGCCGAAGGGCCTGTACCTGTGCTGTTCCATATTCTGAGTTACATGTTCTATGTTCTGTGTTCTGCGTTCTATGTTCTGCCTTATGGGACTTAGTTTCCACTTGCAGTTTTGACTTGCAAAGAGTTCAGGTTAGTAACATGCACAAGAATGGAACCTGCCTTAACATAGAAACATAGAAAGTAGGTGCAGGAGTAGGCCATTCGGCCCTTCGAGCCTGCACCGCCATTCAATATGATCATGGCTGATCATCCAACTCAGTATCCTGTACCTGCCTTCTCTCCGTACCCCCTGTTCCCTTTAGCCACAAGGGCCACATTTAACTCCCTCTTAAATATTGCCAATGAACTGGCCTCAACTACCTTCTGTGGCAGAGAATTCCACAGATTCACCACTCTCTGTGTAAAAAATGGTTTTCTCATCTCGGTCCTAAAAGACTTCCCTCTTATCCTTAAACTGTGACCCCATGTTCTGGACTTCCCCAACATCGGGAATAATCTTCCTGCATCTAGCCTGTCCAACCCCTTAAGAATTTTGTAAGTTTCTATAAGATCCCCCCCTCAATCTTCTAAATTCTAGCGTGTAGAAGCCGAGTCTATCCAATCTTTCTTCATATGGGGAGGATCTGTATGTGGGAATTTAATTTGCCTTTGTGCATATGCAAGCTTGTTGAGCCAAAGCACAAATATAAAGATAGCATTTAATACGCACCAATTACAAATTTGACACATAAGGTCAGTCTACGTTAGGATCATTCACAATAGCACAAAGAGTTAGATCCCTCTTCCTCTGATGTCAATTCTAGAGTTTGATCAATTGGGATAAATAGAGTTCTATCATATCGTATCGTAGGCTTATGTCAGAGAGCCATACAACACAAACAGGTCCTTTGACCCAACTTGCCCATGCCAACCAAGATGCCCCCATCTAGCCCCATCTACACTCGTCCCAACTGGCCATGTTGGGCCCATATCCTTGAACCTTTCCTATCCATGTACCTGCCCAAATGCCTTTTAAATATTATAGAACCTGGTGGACTATAGAGTAAAGTCCACAGGGAAAGAATCCTGATATACTCAGAATGGATCTGTAAATAAGCTCTTTCTAAGCTTCCCCCCAGTCTAGTTTGGTCAATAAACCACTGATTCAAGCACTGGAACAATTAAACTTTATTTTTGGAAAACACAACAAATCACCCTATACGATACCTAAACCACTGCAGGTTCGATCCTTATATCTGCCTGGCCAAACCCTTTAGCCTTGTGCAAGCAGAGACATTCCAAAATGTCACGCAGTCCCAAGCGCTCTTCCAGAAGATCCTCAAAGGACCTCGTGGGGGCTGCCTTTTATAGGTCCCCGAACTTTGAAGGGCCGAACTACAGAGGGATGGTATATTTACAATCCAATCAAGTATAACAAATTACAATAATACATTACTGGCAGGTACACAGGCCAATTACAGAATCTTCTTATATTGTTGCAGGTGAAGCTTCCAGAAGAGGCTAACACGATCTTGAATAATGCAACATTTACCCTGGGATTCAAACAAACCGGACAGGGCCTCACATTTTAACCAATCAACACTTAACAGGGTAACTGTCTCACAACATTATTTACAATATATACAAGGCTCTTGCAGAGATCCAATTAACCTCATGCATTTTACATTTCCCTGAATGTCCTCTGCAAAAATCCCATCCATCTGTCAACTGAATATGCAACATTGATCTGGGACTCAGGCTTGCTGGCACCATTTAGAAGCTTGTCTCCTTTTTACAGAGCACACCAGACTTGACCAAAATGGCCTAGCAATACATAAGCCCTTATTAAAGTTTGAGTATTATGGTTGCTTGATTTCAGCCAGGATTAACAGATCCTTGTACAAATATAGAAGCACTACTGCAGGTGTGTTCAAAACTTGACTTCCATTGTTGGTAGCAAATTAGTGCAGTCTAGCAGATGGGCCTTGGTTTATGAAGCTCCATTCTGCCAGCATTTCTCACAATCCATTTTGATGTGGAACCTAGCCTAATATTCCTCATGGCGGATTTTGCAAATGAGTTCATTTTGGAACCCATGCACAACACAGAGACTAGTGTGAAAGAGGAGCAAAATGATCTCTGATGAATTGTCTGACGTTGGGCAAAGTTACATTCCTTAATTATTGCTCGATCAAAAACTGGCAAGGTTTGCTTGACAAGCTTCAGAAACCCATATCAAACGTAAAAGCCAGCAGTTTGTAAAGTCATTTCCTGTTGCTGGCAGTATTTAGAAGATCTGCATGTAGAACTGTACATCATCTGTTGGTATTCACTATGTGTATTTTATGCCTAGGTTGAGGCCATAGTTGAAGAGACAAGAACATATTGGTATAAGGGTTTGCCTATTTGTGTGATGAGAAAGGGATTGATTCACCTAGGAGGGACATTTTGTGTAGGAAGGAACTGCAGATGCTGGTTTAAACCGAAGATAGACACAAAAAGCTGGAGAAACTCAGACATTTTGTTCTGATTTGCCATTTGCAGATTGAAAACACCGCCAAGCTATACCTTGTCACATCTTGGTATATGACATCCCCAGAGATGAACCCATTGAATATCAATACCCAAAACTATAATAGACACAAAGTGCTAGAGTAACTCAGCGGGTCAGGCAGCATCTCTGGAGAAAAGGGATGGGTGATGTTCCGGGTCAGGACCATTTACAAGACTTAGGGACCCGACCCGAAATGTCACCCATCCTTTTCCTCCAGAGATGCTGCCTGACCCGCTGATTTACTCCAGCACTTTGTGTCTTTCTTTGGTATAAACCAGCATCTGCATTTCTTTGTTTCTACCTTTTTTACTGTGATTTATCCAAATATCACTCTCTCAGTCTCAATCCTCCCCTGTCCCAATCTAACAATGGCTCTAGGATGATTTACCCAGCCTGCCACAAGGCATGTGTAGCACAAAGATGTGACAGGCTCTGTGGATCTGCTGCACCAAGTGAGGACTTACTTTAATCCTTACTGTAAGTGAGTGAGCGCGTTAGCAGTGGAGATTTTGTTCTGAAGATAAATGGACTCTGTTAGCCGAGGATTCTTGCACCTCGCAACCTTTGGCGGGCTTGATATGGAAAGCCAGTCACCTGGTAGCAATAATGACCACGACTCTGTAATACATCTAATTATCTGGGTAAATATAACACAAACTCATACGGTTGACTTAACACAAGAACACGAGGAGTATGAACAGGAGTAAGTCATTTAGCCCCTTGTCAATAACATAATGGGTGATCTTTAATTTTCACACTGCACTACCCTATTAGCTTTGATTTCCTTAATATCTAAAATGTCATTAACTTTGAACCGCCTTTTGAGTTGAAGAGCAATTAGAGTCATAGAGAGATACATGGAAAGAGGATCTTTTGACCGATTGAATCCACACAAAACATTATTTTTTCCCTCACTGATCTTACCCTGGCACATTTTATTCTCCCCACATTGACAACAACTTCTCCTGCAACCCAGACTCTGCATACTTCTTAACTTACCAACATGCGCATTTTTGCATGTACAACATCCAGAAGAAACCACATTATAACAGAGAGAATGTGTGAATTCCACACAGACCGACCAAATTGTTCACACTGTTTAGTGTTGGAAGGAACTGCAGATGCTGGTTTAAACCGAAGATAGACACAAAATGCTGGAGTAACTCCACGGGGCAGACAGCATCTCTGGAGAGAAGGCATGAGTGACATTATGGGTCAAGACCCTTCTTCAGACATTGTTTAGTTTAGTTTAGATTAGAGACACAGCGCACATGCAGGCCCTTCAGCCCACACCAACCAGCGATCTCCACACATTAACACTATCCTACACACTAAGGACAATTTTACATTTATACCAAGCCCATTAACCTACAAACCTGTAAGTCTTTGGAATGTGGGGAGAAACCGAAGATCTCGGAGAAAACCCACGCAGACCATGGGGACAATGTACAAACTCCACACAGAGAGCACCCATGGTCAGGATCGAACCCGGGTCCCTGGCACTGTAAGGCAGCAACTCTATCGCTGTGCCACCGTGCTTCTCCAGACATGTTGTACAGTTACTATAAGACTTCCCTACTTTATACTTCAATCCCATTAAAACAAGTGTCAATATTCCATTACCCTTCCCACGGAACGACCAGAGATCAAGAATAAAACCAGGTCATTGGAACCATGAGGCTCGTGTGAACAAATGAATTTAAAATAGATATGGAATGCTCAACTGAAGAATATAGTACAAAAACAAGGAGGTTTTGTTGAACCTGCATAAAACATTGATTAGACCATTACTGGAGCACAGCTTTCAATTATGAGAATGGTGTCGGGGATGATTGAGTTAATGTATGAGGAGCATCTGATGTCCCTGGGCCTGTACTCACTGAAGGATGAGGGAGAATCTGATTGAAACTTACCTAATAAAGAGAGGCCCAGATAGAGTGGATGTAGAGAGTTAGTTTCCAGTTGTGGGAAGGTCTAGGAATTAATTCATTAATAGTTTTAACTATAAATAATAGACTAGGTATGGTGCAACAAACAACCTGTTCTTGTGCTATACTGTTCTATGTTCCATGGTGATTGAATGCAACCTAACATTCAGTTCAGTCATACACAGAATCACACTGAAGGGTGAGGAGGGGAGTAGGTACCCACAGGGGGGAAATGAGCACACACTCGCCGTCCAATGATTGGAACCACCTCACGCCCATGGAATCCTCTCATGTCAGCCTGTTCTACACCTGTGCTCCCTTTGTTTTCTTCTGAGACTCACTTTTCCATCCACATTTCCACTTTTCCGTATTTCGCAAGGTGTAAATATACATTTTTAAAATATTAGTTTAGAGATACAGCGTGGAAAAGGCCATTCGGCCCACCGAGTCCGCACCGACCAGCGACCTCCCCCCCACCCACGCCACGCACTAACACAATCCTACACACACTGGGGACAAATACATTTATGCCAAGCCAATTAACATACGAACCTGTATGTTTTTGGAGTGAGGGAGGAAACCGAAGATCTCGGAGAAAACCCACGCGGTCACGGGGAGAATGTACAAACTCCGTACAGACAGCATCCGTAGTCGGGGTCGAACCCGAGTCTCTGGCGCCGTAAGGCAGCAACTCTACCGCTGCGCCACCGTGACGCACTAACGCTACCCTTAACTGCACGCCCTATTTCTTCCATAAATGGGAGGGAAAAAATGATCTCTGAATATTTCTATCTGTCTTTGCAAAATGTACAAGTCTTTGGCCTTTGAAGAGAGAGTTAGGAACATGATTCGAAGTCAATTGCCTGATTACTCGATTGCACTTTCACTGTGATTGCTTTCCCCATTATAACACAGCAAGATACGATCAGTCAAATCAAACTGTAATGAGGTGCCTGGTGTAATGAGTAGCGTAGTCTCATACCAGCTGCCACAACTCATGGGACACAGTGAATCTGTGATTCAGACTCCACTAGAATACTTAATTACCTCCATTGCCAATTTACTTCAACCACTTTGCAATGTAATGCAAAGCGCAATGACGGATTTCAAGCACTGTGATCATCTGGAAAGTTCTGAGGGACTTAAATGTCGAGTTGTCTTTTCACGTTGAGATAAAGACAATTCACCAGAGGTTTTAAAAGCGGGATGTCTGATTGCTGGATTGCAGTTTAATTACAATGGCTTTCATTCTGTCTTGCTGGATTCGTTTAAATTATTGCTTTCCATAAACTCGTTAATGCCAGGCTTTATTGTATTTTGTTTGGACCCTCCACGTGGGTCACTGTGCTGATGTATTTTTCCTTTTCAGTTATTATTTAGAAACATAGAAACATAGAAAATAGGTGCAGGAGTAGGCCATTCGGCCCTTCGAGCCTGCACCACCATTCAATATGATCATGGCTGATCATCCAACTTAGTATCCTGTACCTGCCTTCTCTTCATACCCCCTGATCCCTTTAGCCACAAGGGCCACATCTAACTCCCTCTTAAATATAGCCAATGAACTGGCCTCAACTACCTTCTGTGGCAGAGAATTTCAGAGATTCACCACTCTCTGTGTGAACATTTTTTTTCTCATCTTGGTCCAAAAAGATTTCCCCCTTATCCTTAAACTGTGATCCCTTGTTCTGGACTTCCCCACCATCGGGAACAATCTTCATGCATCTAGCCTGTCCAACCCCTTAATAATTTGAACCAATTTTTTGGATTATGTTTGTTCAATTCATTTCTGAATGTCGCGACACACCACTTCTCAGACATAGAGTCATAGAGTCTTACAGGTTGGTAACAGGCCCTTCTTCCCAACTTGGCCACCACCGGCCAACGTCCCATCTATACTAGTCCCACCTGCCTGTGTTTGGCTCATATCGCTCTAAACCTGTCCTATCCATGTACCCGTCTCAATGTTTCTTAAATGCTGTTAGAGCACCTTCCTGAACGAGCCCCTCTGGCAGCTCGATCCTTACACCAACCACCCTCTGAGTAAAGACATTTCCCCTCAGGTTCTTATTAAATCGTTTTCCCCTCACATTTAACCTATGACGGTAGACAAAAGTGCTGGAGAAACTCAGCGGGTGCAGCAGCATCTATGGAGCGAAGGAAATAGGCAACGTTTCGGGCCGAAACCCTTCTTCAGACCCTTCTTCACATTAAACCTATGACCTTTGGTTCTCGATTCACCTATAACCATATAACAATTACAACACGGAAACAGGCCATCTCGACCCCTCTAGTCCGTGCCGAACACATAGTCTCCCCTAGTCCCATATACCTGCGCTCAGACCATAACCCTCCATTCCTTTCCCATCCATATAACTATCCAATTTATTTTTAAATGATAAAAACGAACCTGCCTCCACCACCTTCACTGGAAGCTCATTCCACACAGCTACCACTCTCTGAGTAAAGAAGTTCCCCCTCATGTTACCCCTAAACTTCAGTCCCTTAATTCTCAAGTCATGTCCCCTTGTTTGAATCTTCCCTACTCTCAGTGGGAAAAGCTTTTCCACGTCAACTCTGTCTGTCCCTCTCATCATTTTAAAAACCTCTATCAAGTCCCCCCTTAACCTTCTGCGCTCCAAAGAATAAAGCCCTAACTTGTTCAACCTTTCTCTGTAACTTAGTTGCTGAAACCCAGGCAACATTCTAGTAAATCTCCTCTGTACTCTCTCTATTTTGTTGACATCCTTCCTATAATTAGGCGACCAAAATTGTACACCATACTCCAGAATTGGCCTCACCAATGCCTTGTACAATTTTAACATTACATCCCAACTTCTATACTCAATGCTCTGATTTATAAAGGCCAGCACACCAAAAGCTTTCTTTACCACCCTATCTACATGAGATTCCACTTTCATGGAACTGTGCACAGTTATTCCCAGATCCCTCTGTTCCCCTACATTCTTCAATTCCCTACCATTTACCATGTACGTCCTATTTTGATTTGTCCTGCCAAGATGTAGCACCTCACACTTATCAGCATTAAACTCCATCTGCCATCTTTCAGCCCACTCTTCCAACTGGCATAAATCTCTCTGTAGACTTTGAAACTCTTCTTCATTTCCCGCAACCCCACCTATCTTAGTATCATCTGCATACTTACTAATCCAATTTACCACACCATCGTCCAGATCATTGATGTACATGACAAACAACAGTGGACCCAACACAGATCCCTGTGGCACCCCACTCGTCACTGGCCTCCAACCTGACAAACAACCATCCACCATTACTCTCTGGCATCTCCCATTCAGCCACTGTTGAATCCATCTTGCTACTCCACCATTAATACCCAACCATTGAACCTTCTTAACCAACCTTCCATGAGGAACCTTGTCAAAGGCCTTACTGAAGTCCATATACACAACATCCACTGCTTTACCCTCATCAATTTCCCGAGTAACATCTTCAAAAAATTCAAGAAGATTAGTTAAACATGACCTTCCAGGCACAAATCCATGTTGACTGTTCCTAATCAGACCCTGTTTATCCAGATGCTTATATATATTATCTCTAAGTATTCTTTCCATTAATTTGCCCACCACTGACGTCAAACTAATAGGTCTATAATTGCTAGGTTTACTCTTAGACCCCTTTTTAAACAATGGAACAACATGCGCAGTACGCCAATCCTCCGGCACTATTCCCGTTTCTAATGACATTTGAAATATTTCTGCCATAGCCCCTGCTATTTCTACACTAACTTCCCTCAATGTCCTAGGGAATATCCTGTCCGGACCTGGAGACTTATCCACTTTTATATTTCTCAAAAGTGTCAGTACTTCCTCTTCTTTGATCCTCATAGTTTCCATAGCTACTCTACTTGTTTCCCTTACCTCACATAATTCAATATCCTTCTCCTTGGTGAATACCGAAGAAAAGAAACTGTTCAATATCTCCCCCATCTCTTTTGGCTCTGCAGATAGTTGGCCACTCTGACTCTCTAATGGACCAATTTTATCCCTCGTTATCCTTTTGCTATTAATATAGCGGTAGAAACCCTTCGGATTTACTTTTACCTTACTTGCCAAAGCAACCTCATATCTTCTTTTAGCTTTTCTAATTTCTTTCTTAAGATTCTTTTTACATTCTTTATACTCCTCAAGCACCTCATTTACTCCATGGACTACTCTGGGCAAGAGCCTCTGTGCTTCTACCCGATCTATCCCTCTCATGATTTTTTACACCTCTATAAGATCGCCCCCTCATCCTCCTTTGCTCCAAGGAATAGAGTCCTCGCCTGCTCAATCTCTCCCTGTAACTCAGACCCTTGAGTCCTGGCAACATCTTTAAAGGAAGGGAGAGCAAGCTGATCTGACTCATGGAAATTAATTACTGCAGCATTCCAACCACTCGTGAATTAGCACAATACTTGTTACCAACACATGTGTCGGTACATATCACTCATACATATATGTCCCGCACTGACACTTTGTAAGTGCTTGGCCTAATTACATGGCCTGGTCTCAACACCAGACCCTTTTTACAGTGAGTTTTAAAACTGCTTTGGAAACCAGGTCTGAACCTTGGTTAAATTTTGACCTAGCAATAGTAATCTCTGTGCTTAGAATCATAGCTTGGTAAACACAGAAGCAGGCCATTCATGTCCATGTCCCCACCCTTTTTGCCAATCTCCACCAGTCCATTTACCAGCGTTAGGGCCATATCCTTCTCCATTTTGCCTATTCAGGTTCCTGTCTAATAAATATCTTGTAAACATGGTGAATGCATGTGATTACTCAATGTCCTCTGGCAGCAAGCTCCAGTTTCTGCCCTCTTTCTGCGCGGAAAAAACTACCATTCATATCCGTTTTACAACCACTTCCTCTCACCTTAAATCTACAGTCATTTATTTGTGGTAATTCCGGAAGAAGATGCCTAAAGTTTCTGACTATCAATCCGATTTAGAGTTTAGAGATACAGCATCTTCTGCTTTTACGTCAGATTTCCGTTATCTGCAGTTCAAAACAAAATCTTCATCTTACCATAGAACATTTTGTCTTGTAAATGTGCTCTCAAACTCTTCAATAACTAACTCTTTTGTTTCTAATCATATATTTGGTCTTTGATGCCATCTCCTGTTTCCTTCTTCCATTAAAATAGATATGATTACTCTCTAGCATCAAATGGACCAGTGGTAAAAAGTGTTTCCGGGGTTACGTCTGTGTCTGGGTGTCATTAGAGAGGGGAATATGTGCTGTTCACAGGCACCCTGGGGTACTTCCGGGACCGCTGGGCACCAGGAGGGTGGAATGTATCCTTCACAAGAAATGTAATATAGTTATTTAATAATCAGTATTTCGGAATATTTATTTTACTTTGTTTACACCAGCGATCCCCGAACATTAACACTATCCTACACACACCTTTTTTTTTTCCTTCCTCCCACAATATGTAATATGTAAAAGAATATGTGATTCTGTTCTATTCTGTTAGTAGTTTGTTTGTTTGTTTGTTTTTTTTTTTGCACAAACTCCGTGAGCATTGCCACTTTTCATTTCACTGCACATCTCGTGCGTGTATGTGACGAATAAACTTGACTTGACTAACTAGGGACAATTTACACATACACCAAGCCAATTAACCTACAAACCTGTACGCCTTTAGAGTGTGGGAGGAAACCGAAGATCTCGGAGATAACCCACGCAGGTCACGGGGAGAACGTACAAACTCCGTGCAGACAGCACCCGTAGTCAGGATCGAACCCGGGTCTCCGGCGCTGCGAGCGCTATTAGGCAGCAACTCTACTGCTGTGCCACCATGGGTTTGTTCGTATTGTTTTGTATTGTGCATATTACAGTATGTTTGTAAATAATTTACTCCATTTATTTTTGGTTAAAAAAAAGTGAAGGGGACAACCGGTATCAGTTATGAATTAGGCACGTGTTAGTACTTCTGACCTGCGTCGGTTTGCATGGAGATCCGGTGACAAAAATGGAGTTAACTGGGTGTTGTGAGATAAATGAAACT